>NC_142649.1:43951439-44102651 GCF_055504915.1 Nelumbo nucifera
ATCCTTTCCAGACCTTGATATCCCTATTGCTATTAGGAAAGGAAAAAGGAAGTGTACTGCACATTGCATTTCCAAACACCTTTCTTATAGTTTGCTCTTTCCTTCATATTTTGCCTACCTATCTTCTGTTGCTTTTAACCCAATTCCTAGGTTTGTATCAGAAGCTTTTACTATTCTAGAATGGAGGGATGCTATGAGAACATAATTGATTTCCTACATAAGAATGACACTTGAGAAGTAGTTGATTTGCTTGAAGGGAAGGATCCAATAGGTTGTAAGTAGGTTTTTACTATCAAATATCATGTTGATGGCACCATTGAAAGGTACAAGGCTAGGATGGTTGCAAAAGGTTATACATAGACATATGGGATTGATTATCTTGAGACCTTTGCTCCTGTTGCAAAGATGACTTTTGTGAGAGTTCTGCTATCTCTAGCTGCACACTCAGATTGGCCACTTTATCAGTTGGATGTAAAGAATGCATTTCTAAATGGAGAGTTAAATGAGGAGGTCTATATGCCTCTTCCTGCAGGGATGTACGAAACAGATATGAAAGTGAAGGTCTGCAGGCTGAAGAGATTTCTTTATGGACTCAAACAATCCCCTAGAGCATGGTTTGAAAGGTTTAGGGCTGCTCTTGTTAGCTTTGGCTATGTACAGACACAATCTGATCATACCCTCTTTGTGAAGAGGAGAGGATCCTTGGCCGTTTACCTGATTGTGTATGTCTATGATATTGTTGTGACTGGTAATGATGTATCAGGGATTAATGATCTTGAATCTTTCCTTCATACAGAGTTTGAGATCAAAGACCTAGGGGAATTGAGATACTTTCTTGGCATAGAAGTTGCTAGATCCAAAGATGGGATCCTTATCTCTCAGAGAAAGTATGTACTTGATTTGCTCTCTGAAATAGGGAAGATGGGTGCTAGACCAATTGCTACTCCTATTGATACAAGTCATGAACTCTCTACTTTAGATGGAATATTGTTGAAAGATAAGGGAGTCTTCCAAAGACTACTTGGAAAACTTCTCTATCTATTCATGATTCGGCTAGACATTGCATATGTTGTCAGTTGCATTAGTCAGTTTATGCATGCTCCCAGGGATGCTCACATGGCAGCAGCAGAGCGGATTCTATGTTATTTGAAGGGTTCCCTTGGAAAGGGAATTCTATTTGTTAAGCATGGCCATATGAAACTTGAAGCCTACACAGATGCTGATTGGGCCATAAACATTGATGACAGAAGATCTACCTTTGGGTACTGTAGCTTGTGGCAGGTAATATTGTCTCTTGGAGAAGCAAGAAACAATCGGTTGTTGCCCGATCTTTAGCCGAAGCTGAATACAGATCCATGGCTCATGGAGTTTCTGAACTACTATGGCTTAGATCCTTGATGAAGGAATTGGGTATTGAGCATGATAAGCCAATGATATTATATTGTGATAATCAGGTTCCCTTCAACATTGCTCACAATCCAGTGCAACCTGACAGAACTAAACATATTGAAGTTGACAGACACTTCATTCGAGAAAGAGTGGCTTTTGGAGAGGTGTGTCTACCTTTCATCACTTCTGAAGGACAGTTAGCTGATTTTCTCACCAAGGGCATTCCCAAGGCTAAACTTTAGCATGATACTAGCAAGCTTTGGATGATTGACATCTATGCTCAGCTTGAGGGGGAGTGTAGAGAAGATGGGCCGAATGGCCCATAGGCTGTTTATCCTTTTTTATTTTTATGTTCTTTGCTGTAATGGGTCTAAATCTGGGCTTTATTCTTTCTGCCCAACTAGGGACCTCTTTGTAAATTATTAAAGTTTAACTTAATGAAATGGAATTAGGGGTGTAAGAGAGAAGGTTATGTTCTAAAATCTTTCTATCTGAACCCTAGTTGCCGCCACCTTCTTCTTCTTCTTCTTCTTCTTCTTCTTCTTCTCTCTTGTTGAAACCTGATTTCTGCTACTTCCTTTTGATTTTCTGCAACTTTTTAAACAGTCATTTCTTTTCAAAAGGTTGTTTTTCTTCTAACCGAAAATCAGTTGGAGGTCGAAGTTCGCCGGACAGAAGCTTTGTACAACAACATGAAACCAGCTGGATCCTGCTTTAAATCGCCTCATCTCTCTCTCAAACTCTCTTGCTCTCCTTCACAAACCCTCTCTCTGTTCGTTCTCTATCTCAAACCTTTTTCAAAACTCTCTTAGTTTCTTCCACTCTTTTATCTTTGTGAACTCTTCTCTCCTCTCAGCGAGAGACCCCTCTCTCTCTCTTTCTCTCTGGATCAAGAGACTCTCTACCTGAGAGTCTCTCTCTGCTCTTAGCTCGACGACAAGAGAGCCCCCTACATTTTTCTTCACTTGTCCCTCCCTTTTCCTCTGTTTTCTCTCCACTTCTAAAGACGCCCTCTCTCAACTATTCAATAATCTCTCCCGCAATCTCCCCTTCAACCTTTTTCTCTTCAAACTCCTCTTCTCCGCCTCTTTCAAAAGAATGAAAGACCCCCAAAAATACTTTTGCCGATTCAATTTGGGTCCTCTCTCCGCTTCTCCTCTGATTTCCTTTCTTGGGAATGGAGCCTCCTATTTATAATGGGAAGGAGGGGAAGGTTTTGCCAATTCTCAAGATAGAAGAGGAGTTTTAGCAAGTTTGGGTTTAAAGGGATAGGAGGGTTCAATTATTTGGGGTCCAAAGGATAATTTTGTAATTTTTGGGAATAATTTGGTCATTTGGGATAAAAGGATAATTTAGTGATTTGGGTTCAGAGGGCAAATTGGTATTTGGGGTCCAAAGGGGTAGGCTTAGAGAGCTATTAAGGTAATTTGAGGAATGAAGGGGCATTTTGGTAATTTTAGGTTTAAAGGGTATTTTGGTAATTTATGAATGGATATTTTAGGGAATGAAGGGTATTTTGGTCATTTGACATGATGGGTACTTTTGGGAGTTTGGAAGGAGGGATGTTTTGGTAATTTTGGAAGAAGGGGGTATTTTGGGAATTTGGAAGAAGGGGTATTTTGAGAACCTTGGAAGAGGGGGTATTTTGGGAGTTTGATCTTAGGGGCATTTTGGTAATTTGGTCAAGGGAAATTTGTGTAATTTGGTATAAAGGTAATATGGGAGGAGGGGTATTTTGGTAATTTGGTAGGGGGGGCATTTTGGTGAGATCAATAGTGGATTTTGAGGATTTGGGGGTTGAGACGGGTTTTTTTTGGGTTTCGGCAGGGTCGGAATGGTTTGATCGGTGTTTGAGGGCGAGTTAGGGTTTAGATAGAGGACCGAGCAAAAATCGAGTCCTGACAATGGGAGAGAGAAAAGTAAAGGAGGAAGATGGAAGAAAGGCAAGAAGAGAGAGAGTTCTAAACCTCTCTTCAGTCCCCAATGATATCTTTTATTCTTTTGTTGTAAAAAATAAAGACAATTACTTGAGTGCCCTTACTAGGGCGTCCATCACTAAAGGCAGCAATAAAAAACAATAATAAAAGAAAAAACAGGTCCATAAATAAGGTCCACTACCTACTTACACAAGTCATAAACATAACTTAAAGAAAAATAAAGACACTAGGCCCATCTGGCCCATTCTCACTACATACCTCATTATTGGGCATGTGTACTAGTGTACAACCTTGTAGGCTTGTACAGCTTTGTATTTTATTGTTTCTTCTAAGGACAATTTTGTCCATTCATTATTTAATATAAATATCCTTTTCCTGGGTTGGATCTGCACTGACCAACCGAACTTTCTTTCTCTCGTCGTTGTTTCTATCTTTTCTCTCTTCCTCACGCCTGAACTATCATGTAATACAAGCAATGCTATATGCAGCAGAAGTGTTGGGCAGTCAAGGAACAACATATCCAAAAAATAAGTGTAAGAAATGTGTATGCTGATATTGACGAGTGGAAAAAACTAGAAAGGTAAGGTTAGAAATGAAGTTATTCAAAGGAACCTAGGAGTATCTCCAATAGGTGATAACATGAAAGAAGTAGACTAAGATGGTTTGTCCACATGTGCAGAAGACCATCTATAGCAGCTATAAGAAGAAACAGTCCGTTGCACTTTGAAGGGGCTAGAATGGCTAGGGGCTGACCAAAAAGGACATGGGTTGAAGTAGTAAGAAATGCTTTAAACACTAATAATTTAACAATGGATATGCCATTAAACAGAATGGAATGGCGAAACAGGATTCATGTAGCCATATAGTTTTTTTGATAAATAGCTGATCCCATATAGTTCGGGTAAAGCTTAGGTGATGATGATGATATCCTGACATATTTGTTGAAATTTCTATTTTTTCCCAAAGTTTCTTATGGTATGATTTGTTAAAATATATAATTTATGTATTTTAGATGCGTGTCCATGTGGAAAGGTGTCTATGCAGTATCTGGTGTTATTGTTGGTATTATACCAAAGCAGGTGCACCAAGCATGTTTACTAATCTGATTCACTGGACTATTAGATATTGTATATTTGCAGTATGTAGTGTAAGTATTGAAACACCTCATGAAGATGCAAATTATTGGCATCTTGAAGTGTTATGAGGTAGTGAGTTGAAAATTTCTTTCTGATGTGTTTGTTAGAATATGAAACAATTCTGTGCTCCAGCTTATGGTCTTGACCTCCATTTATGTCATGATTTTATTAATTTGTCTTTTATGCATCAACTTGTTTTTTCAGACAATGGAATCTAGGCCAACTGTTCCTGATCGGAAGCTACTTGCAAGGCTTGTATTGATCAGAGAAGAAGCTCGCAATATGGTGGGGGGTGGAATACTGGATGAAAGAAATGATCGAGGTTTAAGTACTCTTCCTGAAGCAGAGGTCTGTTTACTTCTAATATTGGTTAATAAGATGTAAGATAATCTCTAATTGAATGACATGTTTGGTTATTGCCATTAAATGTAAAATTACTATAACTTACCTATTAGCTGAGAAGATTCAATTCATATTTGATCTTCTGATGGGTGACATTTTTCCTGAACACTACATTATTATTTTGCATAGTTCTACCAAAACCATTACTTAGTGAGATGGCAAAACCCTGGGCTGCTAAGCGTGAGAACGCGGGTTCAAGTCTGAGGGCAAATGGTTAGGACTGTTCCCAGTCTACCCCTCGCAGATAGCTGGGACCTACATTTATAGAACCAAATCCAGATATCCAGTTAAAATACAAAGTGGGAACTGGGCCTCTGGCTGGTGGAGTAATGATCATCATTTAATATTTTAGTTCTCCTTGATTTGGTTGAACTATTACCATTACCAAATACTGTTCTTGTACTACAGTTATAGCCATAGATCATTGTTTCCATTTTTTTCCTAAACCACAGGTGAACTTCTTGTCCAAGCTGGTTGCTATGAGACCTGGAAAAACTGTCCAGGAGATGATAAAAAATGTTATGCAAGGAAAAAATGAAGGTGCAGACAGCTTAGTTAATGGTGAGGAAAATGCTGATAGACAGACAGCAAGTGGAATTGCAGGAAGGGTGAGCTCCTTTTTGCTTACTAGAGGGCATTATCAACTTTGTGGTCATTGATTTTTGTAGGTGATGGAATCTTGAATTCGTAGGTATTGGTATTGCAAAAATAACTGAATCTCTACTTATGATTTCCAGGCTAGCATTACAGGACGTAAACCACTTCCTGTACGTCCTGGCATGTTTCTTGAAACTGTTTCCAAGGTATATGAACTCTGTTTGTTTTATCTTCTTAAATCTTGTTGCTTATGCGCGTGTATATATTTAGCTTTTCTTCCATCTGCATTCTGCAGGGACATACATGACACATCCAGACTGTCTATCTGATAAAGGACAGTCTGGATTTATTGTGCAGTATGTGTTGACCACGTAACCCCCTGTATCCAACTGTATTGCACATTTTACTTTTTCTTTGAACAATAATAACTTTTATTGAAGACAAGAGAGATCAAAGTACATGAGAGGATGTACAGAAGCCTAGAGCATCTAAGGCAGAATTGCAAAGGCAAACAAATGTCACTAAACAAGCTTTCTCTAAAAAGCCCTGATTTTGCTAGGCTATCAGCAACAGTGTTTTGCTCCCTAGGAATCCAGACGAGCTTCAGTCATTAGGTCTAAGATATCCCTAGCTTCAGCTAGCAAGTGATAATCTCCAAGGTCCTCCTTCCTTCTCCCTTAGCCAAACTATAGCATTTGCAGAATCCCTTTTAATGGTTAAAGAGGATAAACCTAGCCGCTTTGCAAAATGATTTTCCTGTAAGTGCAGCCAAGACCTCTGCCTTTGTAGCATCTACCCTCCCGACTGGACTATAAGTCCAGCAGATATTCCTCCTTTCCCCTCGGATTACACCAATTCCTGCCTGACCTGTAGAGCCTTGGGCACTGCCATCAAAGTTTAGAGTCACCACTCCTTCCTCTCTAAAATGTTTCACAATCAACTCAGATCTTGGAGAGGAGTGCAGGATATCTGGAAGGTTGCTCTGAAGATCATTTAAGGAGAGGCCTTTGAGGGGTAGCCTAGTTGGTTTTGCCTAGCAGTGGTGCAGTTTCGAATCCCCCTATTATCATCTCTGTAAGAAAAGAGCTATTGATGTGATGTTGTACTGTTCACTTAAAAGAGTAACAACCCCTATGGGGGTGTCAGGCCGTGATTAATATAAAAAAAAAGAGATGAGGAAGTTGGGTCTTTAGCATTTCTAGATTTATTTATTTTTTTATCGGAAATGGTAACTTCATTAAACAAAACTTAAAATACAACCGTCACCCTAGAGTAGGGGTTTGAGATACAATCACTGAGTCACAACATTGCAGAACATGTTCCCCCTAACAGCCCCCTGTTTAGCTAATGTATCTGCTAATCCATTAGCTGATCTTCTTATCCACTTGAAGTAGACACAAATCTCTCTTGTTAGGCAGATAATTTCCCTCATCGACTGTCTATGTTTCCATCCACCCAAACTATCTGATTGCAGCCATCCTATTACCAGCTTTGAATCCCCTTCTATTTCTATTTGTTATAGTCCCAACTGCTTTGCATATCTTACACCTTGTAGTACTTCCATTAATTTCGCCTTCAAAGAGTCACCCACTCCTATCGGACCCGAGAACAATGCTAAAATTCTGCCTTCTGCATCTCTGAAGACACCCCTGTTAAGGGCCCGAGAATAGGATCTCGTCACGGGTCGGTCCATGGGGTAAACCTCCTGTTTTCCCTTGTTTCTCCCTTTTCTTGAGGAACCTATCTTGGCGCTTTAATGGTGATTTGTTCAAGAGATCACCAACTCTCCTTGCTCTTTCTTGACTAAAATTTTCGATGCCTTTTATTGAATAATATCAGATCCTTAAATAGGAGATTACAAGAGGTAAGAGTCCTACTTTTAGGAAGACTCCTTACTAATCTATACTATTGAATAGATAAGACTCCCTACTAATCCCTACTACTGAAACAACCTTGGTGAGTAGGTCTGCAAGCTGCATGTCGAAGGTGATGTAGGGAAGGCATACTTCTTGAGATGTAACCCTTTCTTTGATAAAATGCCGGTCCACTTCAATATGCATAGTTCTGTCGTGCTGTACTGGATTATGGGCTATATTGATGGCAGCCTGATTATCACAGTACAACATTAGGGGTTTCTCATAAACAATACCCAATTCCTTAAGTAATGATCTCAACCATATAATCTCAACCACACCATTTGCCATGGACCTATATTCAGCTTCGACACTTGAACGAGAAACAACACTTTGTTTCTTACTCTTCCAGGAGACCAGATTACCTCCTACAAAGGCACAATATCCAGAGGTAGATCTTTGGTCATCAACACACCCAACCCAATCAGCATCTGTGTAGACTTCTATCTTCATGTGGTCATTTTTCTTGAACAAAATGCCTTTGCCTGGGGACCTCTTCAAATATGCTAATATCCTTTCAACCGCAAGGAGGTGAGTAGTTCTAGGAGAGTGCAAATACTGACTAACTACACTTACTGCATAACTGATGTCAGGTTGTGTGAGGCAAAGATAGAGAAACTTTCCAACTAACTGTTGAAACATAGCTTTAACTTCAATAGGCTCTCCACCCTCTGCACTAATCCTGTGGTTCTGTTCAATAGGTGTGTCCACAAGCTTAACTCCCAACTTTCCTGTTTCTTCTAGTAGATCAAGAACATACTTTCGTTGAGAGACAAAAATCCCATGCTTGGATCTAGCTATCTCAATGCCCAAGAAGTATCGTAGTTCCCCCAGATCTTTTACTTCAAACTCTTGATGAAGGAGTTGCTTAAGAGACTCAATCTCTCTAGTATCACTCCCGGTTACTACAATGTCGTCCACATACACGACAAGCAAGGTTATGGAGGAACCCACTCTCTTAATAAACAAGGTGTGGTCTGGCTGAGCCTGCACATATCCGAACCTATCAAGGGCTCGTCTGAATCTGTCAAACCATGCTATAGGGGACTGTTTTAGTCCATATAGAGCTTTGTTCAACCGACAAACCTTTCCTGTCTCCGTACCATAAAATCCTGGAGGCAACTACATGTAAACTTCTTCCTGCAAGTCTCCATTGAGAAAGGCGTTTTTAACATCCATCTGATACAATGGCCAAGAGTAACTAGCTGCAAGAGATAATAGTACTTTGATAGTGGTCATCTTTGCTATTGGTGCAAAAGTTTCTAAGTAGTCAATATCATATGTCTGAGTAAATCCTTTTGCAACTAATCGGGCCTTATACCTTTCAACAGAACCATCAACATTATGTTTCACAGTGAATACCCATCTACATCCAACCGGTTTATTTCCTTTAGGTTGATCAACTATCTCCCAGGTATTGTTTTTGATGAGGGCATTCATTTCTACTTTTATCGCATCTTTCCATTTTGGTACTTCCAATGCTTCCTATATTGTTTTGGGAATGAGAATATCAGCAATGGATGCGAGAAAAGACTTGTAGGAGGGAGTCAAATGATCATAAGATAGGAACTGAGAAATGCAGTGAGCTGTGGTGCAACGGCGTTTGCCTTTACGAACTGCTATGGGAAGATCAAGGTCACTGAATGAAGGTGAAGGCTCCATGGTTGGATGTCTCTCATCTGTAGTATCTGTGGTACCTGGATCTGGATCTGCAGAAGGAATTGGGGCTACTGTGGTACCTGGATCTGAATCTACAGAAGGAGCTGGGGTTGCTGTGGTATCGGGATCTGGATCTGCAGAGGGGACTGGGACTGGCCTGCACTGCTGATGTCCAAAGTTGACCTATCTCTATCGTCTGTGATAGACTCTCACATCCTTGCACCTTTGACATCCTTCCCCATTACATCCTTCTTCACTTAATGGGATTGGAAAAGGAACTTCCGATGAGCTACTCCCAGTTTCACTATTCTCCCCCTGAGGAGAAACCCTTGGATAATAGGGTTTATCCTCAAAGAAGGTGATATCCATTGAGACAAATCTTTTCCAGAAGTCGGTTCATAACAACAATATCCCTTTTGAGTTTGGGCATAACCAAGGAAAATGCATTTGGAGGCCTTAGGATCAAATTTGGAACAATGAGGGCCAAGGATTTGAACAAAGCAAGTGCACTCAAAGGTTTTGAGGGGAATGGTAAACAATTCTTTATTAGGGTATAAAAGGGTGAATGGGGTTTTCATGTCAAGAACCCGTGAGAGAATTCGATTGATAAGATAAATTGCTGTAAGAATGGCATCCCCCCAGAAATGTACATGCACATTTGAGGTAAACATAATACCTCTGGCTACCTCCAATATGTGTCTATTCTTTCTTTCAGCAACCCCATTTTGCTTTGGTGTATGTGGGCAGGTACTCTGATGAATAATCCCATGATCAAGCATGTAGGAGGCTAATGGGTTTGAAAAATATTCTTTTACATTGTTGGATATAATAATTTTGACCCCAAATTGGGTTAAAATCATTTGATGAAAGATTCGGGTTAATGTTGGAACCTCATCTCGAGAACGCATAAGGTAAACCCAAGAGAACCGAGTATAATCATCAACAAATAATAGGAAATATCTGTACCCCCCATGGCAGTGGTATGATAGGGTCCCCAAACATCAATATGCACAATTTCAAAAGGAATATTGCTTTTGTTTTTACTTAATGGATAGGTAGTCCTGCAACGTTTTGCAAGCTCACAACTTTCACATTTCAAACTTGTCACTTGAACAAATTCAAATATACTAGGAAACAAACTTTTCAAAGCCTGAAAGGATAAATGGCCCATCCTATTATGCCAAAGCATCACTTGATCAACGGACTGAGAAACAAAGGATTTCTTAGTTTCACTATCCTCCTGATGAGCACTTCCTCCAAGTAGGTAGATTCCATTTGTCTCACGGCCAGTCAAAATCACCTTCCTTGTTTCCGGATCCTGAAAAATACATCGATCAGGAAAAAAAGTTACTGAACATTTATGTTTTTTTGTAATGCTACTAATTGAGAGCAAGTTAGTATTAAGCTTAGGAACATGTAGGACGGAGGATAGGAAAATTGCATCAGACAACTTGATGTCTCCTTTGCCAGAAATAAGAACAAGGGATCCATCAGCAATGGATACCGTCTTTACCAAAAGATAAATGATAGGTAGAGAAAAGTGATGGCAAGCTAGTCATATGGTCAGATTCTCCTGAATCTATTATCCTAAAATGTTCTGTATTACCTGGAGCTGAAGCATGATAAGCTGAGGCTCAATTACCTGATTGAGCAAAGGATGAGGTTGAAGGAGTTGATGATGGCTGAAGAGATGATACTGAGTTACTGACTTCACTTTCCAATTGTGTCAGAGCAGCTCGGACAACAGCTAGGGTGTTTAGAGGAGTGCTTGTCGAGGCTGTTGAGGCTGTACTATCAGTGTTGACAACCATATTGGCATTCCCCTTTTTGTTTCTGAGTTTTGCTGGAACTAGATGTGGATGCAGCTTCCAACAAGTGTCTTTAGTGTGTTTTGGTTTCTTGTAATGTTCACAAACTAGGTCCTTTTTAGCATCTTTCTTCATATCCCTTTCCTTTTCTCCCCCAGGCTTGGGTTTAACTGCTGCCAGGGCAGATTCGAAAGGTTGCTTGCTGTAACATAACATTTCTCCTAGTTTTTTCATTGTGCACTAGGGAATAAGCTTGAGATAGAGTCATACTTTCTCTTGTCAATAGCTGGTGTCTTACAATATCATACTCAGAATTTAGGCCAGCCAAGAACTCAAATACTCTATTAGTTTCAACTTGCTTTCTGTAAGTCTGTGCATCTTTTTGACTCTCCCATTCAATTGTCTCAAGGTGGTCAATCTCATGCCACAGAGATTTCAGGGTTGAAAAATAAACATAGACCTGTTTCTCTCCTTGTTTGAGATTTTTAACCTTACATTTCAGCTCATAAGCCCTAGCAACATTAAGGGGCTGAGAGTAGGTTTCTTTCACAACATTCCATATTTCTTTAGCTGTTTTTGCCCATAAGTAATTTCGGCTGATGTGTGGCTGCATGGAGTTGCACAACCATGTCATCACCAAATAATTTTCTTGAATCCACTTAGCATAAGTGGAATCCACCTTAGTTGGTTCCTTCACATCTCCCAACAAATAGTTCAGATTTCCTCTTCCCCCAATGGCCATCATGGCTGATTGGGTCCACTCTAAGTAGTTTGAACCATCAAACTTTACAGTTGTAATCTGGAAGGTGTTTTCAGTCATGCCACCTGAACCAGTCCCAAAACACCCTCTCCTTGGCCCTTAAACTCCATTCTTAGAAGTTAATTAAAGGGCACTTACTGTACCAGTCGGCCTATTGGGTCTGTAACTAGTAGTAGGACTAGATGAAGAATTCTGATTTAGTAAATGAAACCTCTCTAATTACTGTGACAGTTGTCCTACTGGGTCTTGAGACTGATAACAGTAAAAAAAAACTGATTTAGCTGTAACAGTCCTGCTGAAACAGCTCTACTGGGTCTTCCAGAGTGTAAAGAATTAACTTTAAAACGAGGGAGACAAATTTGATTACCTCCCTGAAATAATAAGTCCTGAATCTCGAGGGTTTTTTTCTTAAATTTCAGACCATACTTCTTAGATCAAGTTATTCTTGTTGCTGATCTTAAGAGAGATTGAAATCTCACCAGGGAAAGAACTTCTGAAATTCTGATCGTCTCTTCCAGTCTTGAAGGCTGATCTCGAACCAAAATTCCTTTGAAATTCTGATAGCCTCCTCCAGTCTTGATCAAGAACTGATATTGATCCTCTTATCATTCTCTAATTCTTCCTGGTTATCAAGGATCGATCCAATCTTTGGACTGCTAATGTATATAAACTCCAAGAATCAGCCGAAGAACTGATCTTTCTATTTTTCTAGCCTTACGCAATTCTCATGTGGTCGGCTGGATCAAAACCACATGAGAAGCCCTAGATCTTGCTTTGATACCAAGTAGTTGTACAAGACTTCAAATATCTCTTAGGTTTTGAACAGAAAATAAAGAAAGGAAGAGAGAAGATGAGAAGAAAAAGAAGAGAGATGGAGAGGGAGAACTCGTGGAGAGGTATTAGAAAGAAGAGAGTGGTTGGAGTGTTTAAAACAGCCACCCCACTCCTTAATTTATATACATAGTTTCCTAATTATAAAAGAACTTTAATGCTTACATGGCAATAAAAGATAAGATTAAAATAAAACTAATCCTAGATAAGATAGAATAAAACTAATCCTACTAGGAAAGATGATCCTAACCAATTTAAATCTAAGTACAACTCTGGGTGTCACGAATACACTTAATGTGGGGTCCACAGTTTCCTACACATATGAAATATCTGGTTGTGTTAGGCAAAGATAAAGAAGTTTCCCAACCAACCTTTGATACATACCCCTGTCCTCAAGAAGTTCTCCACTTTCTGCACTTATTTTATGGTTCAACTCAATGGGTGTGTCAGTAGGCTTTACTCCTAACTTTCCAGTTTCTTTCAAAAAGTCAAGGACATACTTTCTTTGAGAGATAAAAATGCCACACTTAGATCGAGCTACCTCAATTCCTAGGAAATAGCGCAATTCTCCTGAGTCCTTCACTTCAAATTCCTTGTGAAGATGCTGCTTAAGAGATTCAATCTCACTAATATCACTTCTTGTTACCACAATGTCATCCACATAGACAACAAGTAAGGTCAAGGAGGAGTCTGTCTTCTTAAAGAAGAGAGTGTGATTTGATTGAGCCTGTGTGTAACCAAATTTTTCTAAAGCCAGTCTAAACCTATTAAACCAAGCTCTTGGAGATTGTTTCAACCCTTATAAAACCTTTTTCAGTCGGCAAACGTTCTTTCCTGCTTCTATACTGTAAAAACCAGGGGGTAACTCCATGGACACCTCTTCTTGCAAATCTCCATTGAGGAATTCATTCTTGACATCCATTTGAAATAGTGGCCATGAAAAATTTGCAGCAATAGATAGTAGGACTTTGATAGTGTTCATCTTGGCAACTGGTACAAAGGTTTCGATATGGTCTATGTCATAAGTTTGTGTGAATCCCTTTAAAGCCAATCTGGCCTTATACCTCTCTACAGAACCATCATCATTATATTTCACTATAAACACCCATCTGCGTCCAATAGGTTTCTTCCTCTTAGGCTGGTCAACTAGTTCCCATGTATTGTTCTTAACAAGAGCATCCATCTCTACTTTCATCTCTTCCTTCCACTCAGGTATCAATAGAGCTTCTTGCACTGTTCTGGGTATAGGAATAGTAGCAATAGATGCTAGGTAAGATCTATAGGATTCTGAGAGACAATCATAAGAAAGGAATTTGGAGATACAATGAGCAGTGGATGAAGTACAATGACGCTTCCCTTTACGAATTGCAATTGGGAGATCAAGGTCATCTGAAGAAGGAGGCTGAGGCTCAACAGTGTTAGGCAAAGTATCTACAATAGTCGAAGTAGTGGTAGTGCTTGGATCTAGAGTTGTAGGTTGGGATCGGCCTGGATTGCTAAGGATGGGAATCAACCTGCCTCCACTGTCTGTGATACACTCTTAACTCCCTACACTTCTAACAACCCTCTTCACGATACTCCCCCTTAGTAACTTGGATAGGTAATGGAACTTTTGGGGCTGAAATCCCTTCCTCACTACTCTCCCCTTGAGGAGAAGCCCTATGATAGTAGGACATATCCTTAAAAAAAGTAACAACCATGGACACAAAACGCCTCCCTGAAACAGGCTCTTAATAGCAATATCCCTTTTGGTTTTGTGCATACCCAAGGAAAATACATTTAGCAGATTTGGGATAAATTTTGGAGCGATGAGGTCCAAGGATTTGAACTAAACAAGTACACCCAAAAGTTTTAAGGGGAATAGTAAACAGGTCCTTGTTTGGATACAAAAGATTGAATGGTGTTTTCATGTCTAGAACCCATGAAGGAATTCTGTTAATAAGGTAAACAATTGTACGGATTGCATTCCCCCAGAAGCGTATGGGAACATTAGAGTTGAGTATGATGCTTCTGGCTACCTCCAAGATATGTCTATTTTTTCTCTCAGCAACCCCATTCTGCTGAGGTGTACGGGGACAGATGCTCTGATGAATGACCCCATGATCTAGGAGATATGATGCCAAGGGTTTTGCAAAGTACTCCTTGGCATTATCGAATCTGAGAATTTTGATCCTAACTTCAAATTGGGTCAGTACCATTTGATGGAAAGCCTGGGTCAGAGAGGGGACCTCATCTCGAGAGTGCATAAGGTAAATCCACAAGAAACAGGCATAATCATCAACAAATAACAAGAAGCATCTGTAACCCCCCCTCCCCCTCCCCCTCCATAGCAGGAGTATGATATAGCCCCCAAACATCTGTATGCACAATTTCAAAAGGAAGATTGCTTCTTTTATGGCTCAAAGAATAAGTTGATCTATAATGTTTTGCAAGTTCACAACTTTCACACATCAAACTAGACACTTGGACTGACTCAAACAAATTTGGAAACACTCTTCAAAGACCCAAAAGAAAAATGACCTAATTGGTTATGCCAAAGCATAATCTGACTCCAAGACTAAGAAACAAACAATCTCCCAACTTCACTCTGCTTTCCCTGTGGATGCTCAAGCAGGTAAACTCCATTTGTCTCACGTCCAATCCCAATCACCTTGTTTTTAGATCCTAAAAAATACAACGATCAAGAAAAAAAGTCACTGAACATTTTGATTCTTAGTAATACTACTAACTGAAAGCAAGTTAGCACTAAGCTTAGGAACATGCAAAACTGAGGACAAGGAGATGGCATCAGACAGTCTGATGTCTCCCTTGGCAGAAATAGGCACAAGGGAGCCATCAACAATAGATACTTTGTCTTTACTAGAGGATAAACAATAGGTGATAAACGAGGTGGATAAACTGGTCATATGGTCAGTAGCACCTGAATCTATTACCCAGAAGGATCTAGTGTTACCTAGGGCTGAAGTATGATATGGTGTAGCTCTTGTACTTGTGTGAGCAAAGACTGAAGTAGGATTAGCAGATGTAGTAGCCGAAGGCTGAGATAATGACCCAGAAATACCAGCTTCATTCTCTAATTGTGTCAAGGCAGCTCAGATAGCAGCTAAGGCATCTAAGGATGTGGATGCACTATCTGTAATAACTGCCACATTAGCACTCCCCTTCTTGTTTCTAAGTCTCACTGGCATTAGGTGGGGATGCAACTTCCAACAAGTGTCCCTGGTATGTTTTGGCTTCTTACAATGATCACAAAAAATGTCTCTTTTATCTTTCTTCTTCATTTCCCTTTCCTTCTTCCCTCCAACCTTAAATTTTGTTGCTGCTAAGGCTGATTCTATAGGCTGACATGATAACATAACCTTCCTCCTATTCTCTTCACTGTGAACCAATGAGTAGGCTTGAGATAATGTCACTCTCCCTAGTGAGAAGTTGTCGTCTTACAATGTCAAAATCTGAGTTCAGACCAACTAAGAACTCTAACACTCTATTTGTTTCTGTTAGAATACACAAATCAGGGGTATTTTGGTCATTTTGGTTTATCTATTTGAGAGTGAAAGGTCTATTTTATTTAAGTTTAAGTTATGTGTCCCATCACTTATGAGGAACAATATGGTCTTTCTTGTAACTATGTTATTGGAGATAAATACAAGTGGGTCGACTAGGGAGGACAAATTTTCCTCTACTGACCGAACCCTTCTTCTTCTTCTTCTTCTTCTCTACTATAACCTAGGACTAAATAAGGCTTTCACATGGTATCAGAGCACATGTAACAAGTTCAGATCTGCTCGTCTTGCTCTTTTATTCTGGTTTACCTAGTTTTTTTTTATCGCCCTCCTCTCTAGGGTTTTGCAGATTTCTCAAGAACCACTGAGAGACTAAGGGAAAGGTTGAAAAGGAGTGGTTGTTTTTCTCTGTAGGAGGCCTTCATGCCTCCGGTTTGTGGTGCAGTAGCTGTTTGTGGTGATTGGTAGGAAGCTCTCTATTCGATGGTATGAAGAGAGCAGGTTCGGATGAACAGTGTTCGGCTGAGTACAAGTTGGTTCTGTAGAGTGCAGTGTAAGTGTTAGGTTTAATGGCTGAGTGACTTCAGCCCTTGTATTTGGTGTGTGAATGGTTCTGTAGTGTGCAGTACAGGTGTTTGATTTAATGACTGAGTGATTTCAGCTCTTGTAGTTGGTGTGTGAGTGGTTCTGTAGTGTGCAGTATAGGTGCTTGATTTAATGATTGAAGCTTTTGTATTTGATGTGTAATGTGTATTTGAAGAAGTTGGTGGTGCTGAAAGTGAGATAAGTTTTGTGGAAGTGCGTGGGGTTGTGCTGAATATTTGAAGGAGAATTAGTTAAGATGGCATCGATTGGAGAAGGGAATGACAATAAAACAGGCGTTATGATTTCTCCAGATTACCTAAATGTTCAAATGACATCTATTAAGTTGAATGGTGAGAATTATGTGCCGTGGTCAAAATCTGTGGAGGTGTTTTTAAAAGTCAAGAAAAAAGTAAAACATGTGAGAGAGGAGAAACCCTCCTCTGATTCTCAGGGGTTTAGTGACTAGGAACAGGAAGATGCACAAATAATGACATAGCTATGGAATAGCATGGAACCAAAAATTAGCGTGAACTTTATGTTCCTAGATACAGCTAAAGAAATCTGGGATCATGCTAAGAAACTATATTCCGGGCAAGACAATACAACTAGGGTGTATCAGTTGTACCAAGAGTACTTTAATCTGAAGCATGGCAGTCAAAGCTTGGAGGAATACTATGCAAGTCTGAGGAATATCCGAAATGAGCTCAATGTGTATCATCATCTGACACAGGATGTTTAGATTCAGCAACAACAGTGTGAGCAACTTGATGTGACAAGGTTTTTGGTGGGTTTAAATGCTGAATATGAGCCTGTCCGAGCACAAATACTGGGGGGGTCTGATATTCCCTCACTTGAAGAAGTTTTCGCCCGTCTTAGGAGGACATCTATTGAGTCTATAGAGCATTCTTCTCTCTCAGACAGATCTGGTTTTGTGGTGACTAGAGGGGGAAGCCGTGGAAATAGAGGTGGTGGTGGTGGTCGTGGACTTCCAGGTTACCGTGGTGGTCCCATGTTTAACCGTGCTGGTGGCCGGAGTGGAGGTTGGGACCCAGGGGGAGGTCGTGGTAAAGGAAGAAGTAATGTCCCTAGGAAGTGTACATACTGTGGATTAGATGGGCACACGGTTAATTTCTGCTATGACTTACATGGTCCACCCAACACTTGGGCTAACCATGCTATAACTAAGGGTAGTGGTACAACTACTGAAAGTCAGCAAACTGACCTGATCCCCTCCACATCTACTGGTGCTTCTGGGAAGGAGATGGTGAGTGTACCCTGTGCAGTATATGGCTTGCTTGGCTTCCAAGCCTTCACACTGGATCATTGACTCCGGAGCCTCGAACCTTATGTCTGGGACTCCTAATGTATTTTCTTCTCTTTCTCGGTCTTCCACATCTCAAATAGTTACTCTTGCTAATGGTTCTACATCTCCCATCTGTGGTGTTGGTGATGTTGATCTCTCCTCCTTGTCTTTATCATCTGTTTTATATGTCCCCAAGTTCCCCTTTAACCTTATGTCTGTTAGTAGATTAATTAAGTCACTTAATTGTTCCATAACCTTTTATCCCTCTTCTTGTGTGTTTCAGGATCTCAAGACGGGGATGAAGATTGGTGGAGGGCATGAGGCAGGTGGATTGTATTACCTTGATGGTGGTGGCCCTTCAGTAGCTTTTCAGTCGTCTCTTACTCCTCTTCAATGGCACTGCAGACTTGGTCATCATTCTCTCAAGGCTCTGAAGTTGTTGGTTCCTTCCTTGAGTCATCTTTCATCTTTGGATTGTGAGTCATGTTAGCTTGGGAAACATCATAGAGTCTCTTTTAGTCCAAGAGTTGATAGTCGTGTCTTTGAGTCATTTTTCTTTAGTTCATTCTGATGTTTGGGGTCCGATCAAAGTGATGTCATACAATGGCTATAAGTATTTTGTAATTTTTGTTGATGACTTTTCAAGGATGACATGGATTTATCTTATGAAAGATCGCAGTGAATTGTTTTCTATTTTTCAAAAATTTTATGTTGAAATACGTACCCAATTTGGTGTCATATTAAAATTCTTCGCTCTGATAATGCCAAAGAGTACACCTCAATACCATTTCAGCAATACTTAGAGCACCATGGGATAATTCATCAAACTTCTTGTGCCTACACCCCACAACAAAACAGTGTAGCTGAATGGAAAAATCGACATCTCCTTGAAACTACTCGGTCTTTGATGCTTAATATGAATGTCCCAAAGAATTTTTGGAGTGATGCTGTCCTCACATCCTGTTTTCTCATCAATCGGATGCCCATGTCCATCCTTGGAAGTCAATCCCCCTTCTCGGTGTTGTTTCCCACCTTGTCTCCGTTTCCTCTCACCCCGAGTCTTTGGATGTGTTTGTTTTGTTCAAAACTTGGGGCCTGGTTTAGACAAGTTTGATGCACAAGCTACTAAGTGTATCTTCCTTGGCTACTCAAGGACTCAGAAAGGGTATAAGTGCTATAACCCTAACTTTCATAAGTCATTTGTGTGCTCCGATGTCACCTTCTTTGAATCGGTTTCTTTTTTCTCGGATATTGTGGTTTCTTCTCCTTCCCCCATAGTTCCTCTTCCCGTCCCTGTTGCGGATCCCCTTCCCGTGGTTCCCATTCTAGTTGCAGATTCACCTCCCATGCCAGTTACTATTGAGAGGCCACCAATCAAACAAGTGTATACTCATAGAAGAGCACCGGCCCCTCCTCCAATTCAGCCCTCGTCGACAGATCCTGTCATTGCTTCTTCTCCCTTAGACCTTGATCTTTCTATTGCCCTGCGGAAAGGTAAACGCACTTGTACTTCTCATCCTATTTCACACTATGTTTCAGCTGCTCACCTTTCTACTTCTCATCGCAACTTTATATCATTGCTATCATCTGTTTCCATTCCCAAGACTGTCTAGGAAGCCCTTACCTCCCCAGGGTGGCGGCAAGCCATGGAAGAGGAACTCTCTGCTCTACAACACAATCACATATGGGAACTCGTTGCTCTTCCTCCTGGTAAGCATGCTGTTGGGTGTAAGTGGGTCTACATAGTGAAATATCTTCCAGATGGCAGTGTGGGGAGATTGAAGGCCAGGTTAGTGGCCAAGGGCTATTCTCAGTTGTATGGTGTGGACTATATGGAGACATTTTCTCCTGTGGCTAAAGTTGGTTCAGTTCGGGTGTTGATTTCATTAGCTGCTATGTATGATTGGAACAACTGCCAGGGTTTGTTGTTCAGGGGGAGGATGGTAAGGTTTGTAGACTCAAAAAGGCAATTTATGGACTGAAACAATCTCCACGCGCATGGTTTGGGAGATTCAGTGAAGTAGTGAAAGAATTTGGGATGAAACAATGTCAGTTAGACCATTCTATGTTCAGCTATGACTCAAAAGATGGAAAAATCTTGCTAGTGGTGTATGTGGATGATATTGTCATAACTGGGAGTGACAGTAATGAGATTGACAGGCTGAAGAAATTCCTGCAGGACCACTTCAATACGAAAGATTTGGGTAAGCTGAAATACTTCATGGGAATAGAAGTTGCAAGGTCAAGGCATGGAATTAACTTATGTAAAAGAAAATATGTTCTTGACCTACTTGAAGAAGCATGACTGTTAGGTGCTAAACCAGCAGAGACTCCTATGGAACTTAATGTTAAGTTGAGTGTTAATGCAGGTGAAGAGTTTAATGATCTTGGAAGATACAGGAGGTTGGTGGGAAAGTTGAATTATCTGACTATTACCCGACCATATATATCATTTGCTACGAGTATGGTGAGTCAGTTTATGCAACATCCTCGGATTCCTCATTGGGAAGCAGTTCTAAGGATTGTTAGGTACATGAAGGGTGCTCCAGGTCGTTTGTTATACCGAAGTGGAGGGACTCTTGAAATAGTAGGGTATGCAAATGTTGATTGGGCTGGTTCTATGCCAGACAAGAGATCAACTACAGGGTATTGTACCTTGGTGGCAATCTTGTAACTTGGAAGAGCAAGAAACAAACAGTGGTGCCAAGGAGTAGTGCAGAAGCTGAGTATAGAGCTATGGCTCATACCACATGTGAACTAGTATGGTTGAAGAACTTGCTACAAGAGATGGGGTTCTCGGTTGACAAACCCATGAGACTATACTGTGATAACCAAGCTGCTGTTCACATCTCTTCCAACCCAGTCTTCAATGAGAGAACCAAACATATTGAGGTCGATTGCCACTTTGTGAGAGAGAAAGTGAAAAGTGGAGTGATAACCACATCTCATGTGAGCTCAGGAAATCAGTGGGCAGATCTCTTTACAAAGGGATTGTCTCGGGGCAGAGTAGATTATATTTGTGACAAGCTGGGACTATATGACATATACTCTCCAGCTTGAGGGGGAGTGTTAGAATACACAAATCAGGGGTATTTTGGTCATTTTGGTTTATCTATTTGAGAGTGAAAGGTCTATTTTATTTAAGTTTAAGTTCTGTGTCCCATCACTTATGAGAGACAATATGGTCTTTCTTGTAACTATGCTATTGGAGATAAATACAAGTGGGTCGACTAGAGGTGAACTGATTTTTCTAATCTGGCCGAACCCTTCTTCTTCTTTCTCTTCTTCTTCTCTACTTTAACCTAGAATCGAATAGGGATTTCACAGTTTCAATCAGTTTTGTATATGTTGTTGCATCTCTCTGACTTTCCCATTCAATAGTTTCCAAGTGATCAATTTCATGCCATAGGGATTTCAGAGTAGCAAAGTACACTGAGACTGGCTTCTCCCCTTGCTTGAGATTATTCACTCACACTTCAGCTCATAAGATTTAGCAACATTAAGAGGTTGGGAGTATGTCTCCTTCATATTGTCCCAAATCTCTTTGCTTGTTTTTGCCCAAAGGTAGTTTCGGCTGATGTGAGGCTGCATAGTTGCATAGCCAAGTTATCACCAAATAGTTCTCTTGAACCCATTTGGGATGTGATATGTCTTCCTTGGCTGGATTTTTTGTGCCTCCGGTCACATAACCTGATTTACCTCTACCTCCAATGGCCATCATTGCTGATTGGGCCCATTCCAAGTAATTGGTTCCATTAAACCTAACAGTGGTAATCTAAAACGAATTTTCAGTCATGCTACCAGTCCCTAAAAATCCTTCCCCTTGAGTTTTTAACTCACTTCCAGCCTTCTCCACTCTATGTAGAGCACTGACAGGTAAAAAACTCCAAGAAAATAACCAAAAAGGAATTTCTTTTATGCTGAAAATCTTAGAAATCGAGAGAAAAAACACTCAGAATTTATTCACAGCAATGAACAGTCATCAAGAACTTGGTCTTAGCCGATAGTTACCTTCCAAGAGCATCCACAGTCAAAAGTCAACTTTCCAGTTCATCATCAGCCAAAAATCAGTCTTTGAATCCTCAAAAAACTGATCCTAGGGTTTTAAACAAGGGAGAAAACAGCAGGGAATACTCAGATTTATCAGCTGCTGCTTATAGAGAGGCTTAACCACTTCTAACCAAGATCGGCCCTACTAAAGATTGTACCTTTCTCAGAAAAAACATTGATCGCCACCAAGGTTTAAAATGTCAATGTCGATGGAAATGTCGCTTACCAAAATATAGGACATATGTCAGAAATGTTGAGGGGAAATATTGTAAAAATTAGACATTGTGGAAATATTATGAAAAATGTGGAAATATGCAAAAATATTTTGTAAAATGATAAAAGAAGCATTAATACATATTTCTAGACTATTTTCTTATTCCCAACCATTATATAATGCTAAGAAACTAAGATCAATAACAAATTAGTAAATGACGATTTACTGATTTATTATGCATTTTGATGTTTTTACAAGGTTATCTATTATTTTCTTTTTTTATTTTTAATTCTGATTTATTATAAATTTTAATATATTTATTTCACACTAGTATATAGAAATACATTTAAATATTAAAGTTATAATACATTATGTTTTATTATAAATTTAATAAATTGATTCTCCTTTTTGTAGTATTAAGATTATGATAAATTCTGATTTTTTATAAAACTTAATGAATTTATTATGATTTTTAATACTAAATTTATAATAAATTATGATTTAGTATAAAATTTATTAAATTTGTTCTGATTTTTTATATTAAATGTAGAATATGGTTTATTATAAAATTTAATAAACATTTTCTGATTTCAATAAATATTTTAAAAAATACTAATTAGTTAATATTTTATTACTTGAAAAATATTTTATGTTTTATATTATAAAGTAATTAATTTATTCTTTTGTTTTTATATTTTGTTAATTACTTTTATAAATATTTTATTTGAAATATTATATTTTTAATGTACATTAGTCAACATCCTGTCGACATTAGTTGACATATTGTTGACATAATAGGAAAAACTGTATTTTTTTGGTTATTTGGACTGATTTGGTCGACATTTCCGAAATATAGGAAATGTCGACCAACATAATGTAATTTTTATATTACCATCCATTTTCATGTTGGTGAGCCTTGACGTTGACATATGTCGGGTGACATTAGCGACATTTGGCGACATTTGAAACCATGATCACCACCTCAGTTTGAAACCCTAATCTTAGTCGCACCTAATTTCTCTGATTCTTCCTGGTCACTGGGCAATCTCCAAGAATCTTTCAATTCCTTGGGCAGTCTCCAATACTCCAGCAACCTCCAAGAACCAGGCGCTACTACAGAAAATCCAATTCTAAAGAATTCTCATTTAGCCGACCAGATCAAGCTCACATGAGAACCCTAGTCTTTCCTCGCCAAGCTCTGATACCAACTTGAACAAAAGAATCAGAATGTTTCCTGATGTAATTCAGAAAGAAAAAGAAAAGAAGTCAACCTAGGTTTGAAGAGAAGAAGAAGAGAGAAAAGAGAAGAGAGAAGAGAAGAAAGAAGAGAAAGGGGTGCGATTAGATAATTCTGGCCGCCCCTACTAAATCTTATATATATATATATTCATGACTTTACAATAAGTGGAGTTACTCTAATACCCCTACTTAATAAACAAAAGAAAAATAAACAAGGCCCAACCGACCCAACTACCAAAACTGTAACTGTTGAGTTGGGCCTAGTTGTTTTTATTCTTATTTTAAGTTATTTAGTTAGGAAGTTGTTGGGCTTTAAGCCCATTAGTTTATGTTTTTAAGTTGTGACTGTTCAGCTACATTAGTAGCCGCCCTACTAAGGGCATCCTTGTAATATCTCATCCTTTAAGTTAAGTATAAATATAATGAGGGGTTGGCGGCTAGGGTTAATCTAAGAATCCTGGTTGACTTCCTACTCTTTTCTCCTTTTCTTTTCTTCTCTACTGCTGAAATCTTCATCTTCCTCCTCTTTCCCTTCACAAGAAATTCGACTAAATCTACAATCAGTGAATTCTACTTGGTATCAGAGCAGGCCGAAGTTTCCTCGAGTTGTTTTCTCATGCAACCCTAGATCGGCTGACTGCATGGTTATTTAAGAGGCTGATCGAAGATCTCAGGTAAGCCCAGTTTTTTGATTTTTTGGTGGATCTGTGTGCCCTGTAGCTGGTCTAGGGTTTCTCATCAAAATCAGGAAAAACTAGAGAAAGGGGAAGAGTCCTATTTCTGTTGACTCTTCAATTTTGACCTAGGAAGTGGCACCCTAATTTTTTAGGGTTCCTTGGAGTTTTCTGTAAGGGGTGGTTCAAGTCCTGCCTAATTTGGAGGCTTCTAGAGAGAGCGACTGCCTCTTCTCTCTCTTCTCCCGTCCCACAGAAAATGAATCTTTTGTGGGAAGACAGTCTAGGACACCAGAAAGGTGTTGTTGGTTCCAGAAGTGTTTCGTTTGATCTTGCATATTTTAGTTATTTTCTTTACACTTTTTTAGAAGCATGGAGGGTCACGGAGTTGAAAATAAGCTCGGGAGTGAAATGGGACCAGTGGGAGGTGCTGGAGATCTTTTCGGGACTGGAACCATTACTACAGTTAGATTGGATGGTGCAAATTACTTAGAATGGTCACAATCTGCAAAGATGGCCATTGGTGCTCGTGGGAAATTAGGGTATATCACTGGTGAAGAAGTGAAACCCGAAACTAGCAACTCCCGGTGAGTACAGGAGAATTATATTGTGATGACTTGGTTGTGTAGTTCCATGTTGCCCCATATAAGTAAAATTTTTTTATCGGCAAATACAACTAAGGAAATATGGGATGGGGTTACAGAAACCTATTCACAGAGGGAAAATGTTGCTAGGGCTTATCAGTTAAGAAATTAGATTATTTCTACAAGGCAGGGAGATAGACCTATTGCAACCTATTTTTCAGCCCTTAAAACCCTGTGGTAGGAGATTGACCATTTAGAGACATTTGCTTGGGAAACCACTAAGGATGCAGCTACCTATCAGAAACATCTAGAGAAGTATAGGGTGTTTGAATTTCTTGCTGGCCTTAATGCTGAGTATGATATTGCAAGACAACATCTTCTTTCCAGGGACAGTGTTATCCTCTGCCAGGCATATGTCTTTGTGTCAAGGGAGGAGAGCAAGAGAGATGTGATGATGAAAAATTCTGTTTCTGATCAATCTGCCATGGTGAGTACTGTGAAATCTAAACAAAGTGGAGATCGGGGTGGCAGTGAAATCAAGAAGGAAGATAAAAAAGATTTGATCTGTGACTACTGTAAGAAGCCTAAACACACAAGAGATACTTGCTGGAAGCTTCACCCACATCTTGTGCCGACTAGACTGAAAAATAAGAAAGGAAATGCACACATGGCAGTTACTGGTGACATTCCGGCCCCTCTGGAGTCTTTTGCAGCTGCTACAGTAAGGGCCAAACTTGAGAGGTATGGGCAACTTCTGGTGGAGTCCACTCTACTTCCTTTCCTCACACAAGTAGTTCACACTCACTGCAAATTATGTTTCTACTTCAGGTAAGGAGGGACCTCCTTGGATTATAGATTTTGGAGCCTCAGAGCACATGACCCATAGCTCTACTATTTTTTCTTCTTTCCAACTCTGTTCTGGCAGAGATAGGGTCTCCACAGCTGATGGATCCCATGTTCCCATTGCTGGGAAGTGATCTGTCAAGATTAGTGATTCTATTTCTCTACCCTCTGTCCTTCATGTTCCCAGATTGAGCACTAATTTGTTATCTGTTAGTAGTTTGATTAAGAACCTGAATTGCTCAGTAATTTTTTCTCCTGGTCATTGTATTTTGCAGGATCTGGATTCAAAGAGGACGATTGGGAGTGGTCGTGAAGTGAATGGGATCTACCTCCTGGATGTGCTTCCTCCTCATCATAGTCATTGTTTGCCAAACTGAACCAGTTGAGAGAGCTGAGAAGAAGAAGAAGAGGAAGAAGAAGAGAGGAGAGTCTGATGTGTTCGAATGGGCACGTTAAAGGATCAGGATCCCCCTGATTAGTGATGGGACACTCAGTCTAATAAAACACAAGATACAATTAGGCCCAGTTACTAAGGCCCATTAACTAGAGACTCTAATACCCAGCCCAGACAAGAGAATAACAACATATCAGCCGAACCAACACTCCCCCTCAAGCTAAGCATGGATGTCAATCATGTTTAGCTTGCTCAGTAAGTCCAAAAATATCACTATGGTTAGCCCTTTAGTTAAAACATCTGCAATTTGCATCTCTGAGGGAGTGTAAGGAATGCAGAGTTCTCCTGTGACTATTCTTTCTCTAACAAAATGGCGGGCTATCTCAATATGTTCTGTTCTATCATGTTGCACTGGGTTATTTGCAATGTTGATAGCAGCCTTGTTGTCACAATACAACTTGAGAGGACACTCGGTCTTCACTCCTAGTTCACCAAGAAGAATTTTAAGCCACAACAGTTACGCAACACCATGAGCCATAGCTCGATATTCTACCTCTGCACTAGACCTTGCAACAACATTCTGTTTTTTTCTTCTCCATGTAACTAGATTTCCCCCAACAAAAGTGCAGTAACCTGTAGTCCTCTCCCACCGACTCTTGTAGACCATGATTCGGTTCTATTGGAGTATCTGTTGGTCTGCACCCCAACATGCCTGTCTCTTGTAGAAGGTCAAGGATGTATTTTCGTTGACATATATAGATGCCCTCTTTGGATCTAGCAACTTCAATCCCTAGGAAGTACCTCAGTTGACCCAGGTCTTTGATTTCAAATTCAGTAGGTAGGACCTCCTTCAGTCTGTTGATCTCCTCCTTATCATCCCCAGTAATTACCATATCATCTACATAGACGATAAGAGCAGTAAGTTTCCCATTCCTCTTCTTTATAAATAGAGTATGATCTTTCCCGCTTTGAGTATAACCACCTTTCTTCATGGCTCCACATAGCTTCTCAAACCAAGCACGAGGGGACTGTTTAAGGCCATATAGTGCCTTTCTCAATCTACACACTTTTCTGCCAAATTCATAACCTGGTGGAGGATCCATGAATACCTCCTCATGTAGATCACCATTTAAAAAAGCATTCTTCATATCCAGCTGATGAAGCTCCTACGAGAAGTTTGCAGCTAATGAGAGTAGGACTCTGATAGTGTTGAGTTTTGCTACGGGAGCAAATGTTTCTTTGTAGTCAACTCCTTCCTTTTGAGTAAACCCCTTTGCCACGAGTCTAGCCTTGTATCTTTCAATGGACCCGTCCTCCCTATGCTTCACGGTGAACACCCACTTGCATCCAACAGTACCTTTCCCTTCCGGTAGATCTACTAGTTCCCAAGTCCTTGCTTTCATCAAGGCCTTCATTTCTTCATTCATAGCCTCTTTCCACCTTGGGTCAGACACAGCCTCAGAGTACCTAGTAGGAACATGCACAGAAGAGAGAGCAGACACAAAAGAACAATAACTAGGGGACAAGTGTGAGTAAGACACAACATCCGCAATAGGGTATCTGATAGTACAAGAACGAGTAGATTTACGAAGTGCAATTGGAAGATCCAAGTCAGAGGAATTGATAGGATTACCTTGAGTTACTGAGACAGGTTGATCCGAGTCCAATTGGTTGTTGTCATGAGTTAGAGGGCTCTTCTTCAACATTCTACTAGTCTCCCCCTGAAGAGGATCCGAGGAAGATTGGAAGTAGGATTGAGGCTCAAAGAACACCACATCTTTTGTGACATATCTTTTCTTGGTGACTGGATCATAACACTTGTATCCCTTTTGAGTAGGATAATAACCCAAGAAGATTCCCTTTGTAGCTCGAGGATCCAGTTTTGTCTTCTTTGGATCCTTGACATGTATGAAACATACACACCCAAAGACCCTCAGTGGAAGAGAAAAAACAGGGAGATGAGGGCAAAGAACCGAAATGGAGTCTTCATTCCCAAGACCTTAGATGGCATTCGGTTTATCAGATATGATGCAGTGAGGATTGCCTGAGACCAATAGCCTTTTGGAACCTTGTGCTGAAATAATAAAGTTCGTGCAGTCTCCAATAAGTGTCTATTCTTGCGCTCAGCAACCCCATTCTGTTGGGGGGTATTAGCACAAGATGACTGGTGAATCATTCCCGCATCCTCCATAAACAAGTTTAAGGATCTTTCGAAATATTCAACAACATTATCTGACCTGAATTGCTTGACTTTCTTTCCAAATTGTGTTTCAATCATTTTGCAAAATGCCATGGTTACCCGCGGCACTTCATCTCGTGCCTTTAATAAGTAGATCCATGTGCATCGAGAATAGTGGTCGATAAAACTGATAAAGTATCGATAGCCATCCACAGAAACAATGGGAGAAGGACCCCAAACATCAGAATGCACTAAGTCAAAAGGTGCTTGAATTTCATTACTAGAAGTTGAGTACACAGTTCTACACTGTTTTGATAATTGACAGACTTCACAGACTAACTTTTGACTTGACACACCTTGAAACAATTCCGGAAGCAACATTTCCAATGACGAGAACTGTAAATGACCTAGTCTAGCATGCCACAGGTGCAGCTTAGATAACGACTCCACATTAGATTGACCACTAGTAGTAGATGTTTGAAGGGCTGAACTGATGTCTGCATCCAGGTAGTAGAGGCCTCCACGCTCATGACCGCTCCCAATCGTTCTCTTCGTCAAACTGTCCTGAAAAGCACAATGGCTACACCTTGCTCTATGTATCTCTTAGGGCATTAGCTACTGGGACTAACTCCTCTTGGGCCCTAAGGAAAACCCTAGGTATAGGTTCTGCTGTGTTCTACGACTAGACCTAGGGTTTCTTTGCAGTACCAAGATAGAGAGAGAAGTGCGAGACAGCTGTTGTAACCAGGCGAGAGAGGTGTTCTACGACCAGACCTAGAGCTCTGATACCATGTTTGCTGAACTGAACCTGTTGAGAGAGCTGAGAAGAAGAAGAAGAGGAAGAAGAGAGGAGAGTGAGTCTAATAAAACACAAGATACAATTAGGCCTAGTTACTAAGGCCCATTAACTAGAGACTCTAATACCCAACCCAGACAAGAGAATAACAACATATCAGCCGAACCAACAGTCATCATGTCAGCAGGGATAGTGAGTCAGGGTCTGTGGGTCAAATTATGCTTTGGCATAATCGTTTAGGCCATTTACCTTTTTCTTCTTTGAGTCTTTTGTTTCCAAAACTTTTTGAGTCCGTTAGTTTGTCAAGTCTGGAGTGTGAAGGTTGTCAACTTGGAAAGCATTGTAGACATTCATTTAAACCTAGTAATAAAAGGTGTTATTCTTCTTTTGATGTTATTCATTCTGATGTGTGGGGACCTTACCATGTTCCTTCTATGGGAGGCTATCGATATTTTCTCTTATTTGTGGATGATTTCTCACGATACTCTTGGATTTACCTGATGAGATCCCGCGATGAAGTACTATCCTTGGTGAGGCAATTTCATCAAATGGTGCTAACATAGTTTGGAACGAGAATAAAGGTGTTCAGATCAGACAATGTCAGGGAATATTTTGAAAAACACCTTGCCTCATATCTATTAGAATATGGTGTTGTCCATCAGAGTAGTTGTCCCTACAGTCCACAACAGAATTGTGTTGTAGAAAGGAAGAACAGACACATTGTTGAGATTGCAAGAAGCATGATGATCACATCTACAGTTCCAATTCAGTTTTGGGGTGATGCAGCTCTCACAACAGTATATCTGATTAACAGGGTGCCCTCTCGTATACTTGGATTCAGCATCCCATTCAGTCTCCTTTTTCCTGAGGGGGAGATGTTTCATATTCCTCTCAGGGTGTTTGGGTGTGCCTGCTTTGCACATATCCTTGGTTCTCACCACTCGAAGCTTGATCCCAAGGCAAATAAGTGTGTTTTCCTTGGATATGCAGAAAATCAGAAAGGGTATTGCTGCTATGATCCAGTCTTTGGGAGCCGGTATGTTACCATGGATGTCACATTTTTTGAATCCACATACTTCTCAAAGAATCCTTCTCAGGGGGAGTGTTTTGGGGAAGTGAGTCAGTCTATTCCTCTCTCAGTTCCAGTCCCTATGTCTACTCCTATGCTTGACCTTCCTGTGTCACCTACCTTACCACCTCCTTTGCGTCCTGCTTTTCAGCATTATTTACGACAGAGACTTCACAAGGAGGTTGATTCCACTACAACAGAACTCACATCACTTTCTGTCGGTTCCTTGGAGACTCCAGATTCAGCTAACATGGATTCAGGTATTCCTCTTGGTCCCGCTACTATTTCAGTTCCCATTGATTCTACTAATCCTGTTACAGATAACCTTGACCTTCCTATTGCTCTTAGAAAAGGGAAGAGAAAGTGTACTGCTCATTGTATTTCACAGTACTTATCCTATAGTGGACTTTCTCCTTCCTACCGTGTTTTTCTTTCCTCTCTTGACTCAGTGTCTATACCTAAGGGTGTTAGTGAGGCTCTCTCCAAACTTGAGTGGAAGACAACTATGTAGGAAGAGATGGCAGCTTTGGTTAAGAATCAAACATGGGACATTGTGGATCTACCTGAGGCAAAGAGACAGTTGGATGCAGATGGGTTTACACAGTAAAATATAAGGCATATGGAAGTATAGAAAGATACAAGGCAAGACTTGTTGCAAAAGAGTACACACAGACCTATGACATTGATTACTTAGAGACCTTTGCACTAGTTGCAAAGATGACTTCTGTTCGGATACTTCTTTCTCTTGTTGCCTCATACTCTTGGCCCTTGTTTCAATTTGATGTGAAGAATGCTTTCCTAAATGGGGATCTGCAAGAGGAAGTGTATATGGATCTTCCTGTTGGCTTTTACAGTGATGCTGAAAAGGGAAAGGTATGCAGGCTTAAGAAGTCACTTTATGGCTTGAAACAATCTCCCAAAGCATGGTTTGATAGATTCAGAAAGGCCTTGATTGCTTTTGGCTACACTTAGACTCAATCCGATCATACTTTGTTTGTGAAGCGAAGGGGATCTTTGGTGTCAGTCCTAATTGTTTATGTGGATGATATTGTTGTCACGGGGAATGACCTAAGTGAGATTGATTGTCTGAAGAGGACTCTACATAAAGAATTTGAAATTAAGGATCTTGGAGAACTAAGATACTTCTTAGGCATTGAAGTTGCAAGATCAAAACATGGAATTTTTATCTCTCAAATGAAATATGTCTTGGATCTTCTTCCAGAGACAGGGGAGCTTGGAATGAAGGCAATCAGTACCCCTATTGATCAGAACCATAGAATCAATGCATCAGAAGGTGAGCCAGTAAAGGACATTGGGAGATATCAGAGACTTGTGGGTTGGCTGCTATACTTGTGTATGACAAGACTAGACATTTCCTATGCAGTAAGTGTGGTAAGTCAATACATGCATGCTCCACGAGTCCAGCATCGGGAGGCAGTTGACAAGATTCTTGCTTATCTAAAGGGACACCCGGGTAGAGGCATATTGTTTACTGATCATGGACAATTGAAACTAGAGGTTTATACAGATGTAGATTGAGCAGGATGCCTTGATGATAGGAGATCAACTTCAGGAGTGTGCACCCTTGTTGGGGGTAACCTTGTCTCGTGGAAGAGTAAGAAACAAATAGTGGTGGCAAGATCAAGTGCTGAAGCTGAATACAGGGCCATGGCACATGGAGTTTTAGAACTTTTTTGGATCCGTTCCCTATTAGAAGAAATTGGTGTATAGGCAGAAGAACCTATGATGTTGTACTGTGATAACCAGGCAGCAATTAACATTGCCCATAACCCAGTCCAGCATGACCGAACTAAGCACATTAAAGTGGATAGACATTTTATCAGAGAAAGAGCGACTTTTGGAGAAGTTTGTCTTCTATACATTGCTTCTGATCTGCAGCTTGCTGATGTTCTCACAAAAGGTGTTGCAAAGAACAAGCTGGAGCATGATCTACACAAGTTGGGAATCTGTGACATTTACTCCCAACTTGAGGGGGAGTGTTGAGTTGGGCCTAGTTGTTTTTATTCTTATTTGAAGTTATTTAGTTAGCAAGTTGTTGGGCTTTAGGCCCATTAGTTTATGTTTTTAAGTTGTGACTGTTCAGCTACGTTAGTAGCCGCCCTACTAATGGCATCCTTGTAATATCTCATCCTTTATGTTAAGTATAAATATAATGAGGGGTTGGCGGCTAGGCTTAATCTAAGAATCCTGGTTGACTTCCTACTCTTTTCTCCTCTTTTCTTCTCTATTGCTGAAATCTTCATTTTCCTCCTCTTTCCTTTCACAAGAAATTCGACTAAATCTTCAATCAGTGATTTCTACTGTAACATAAAGAAATAAACAGTAAAATAAAGTGTGGGGCTGGAACCACACACACTATAATAACCTATTAACTATCTCTACACTTTTTACTTTGCTCGGGACTCGAAAAACCGACAAGAAATAGGTTGGCAAATTGGCAAGAGATGCCTTAATAACTATAAGTCTTCCCCCTTTTCATAGGTAGCTTTTCTTCCACATGGACAATCTTTTCTCACATTTTTTCACCACCAGATCCCAAAATCTTTGACTTCTTGGGTTCCCACCAAGAGGCATTCCCAAATAGGTAATGGGAAGCCTCTCCAATTTACAACCTAACAGCTCCTTGAACATTTCCTAGAGATAGTCACTTACATTTAAACCCACAATACTGCTTTTAGTGGAGTTAACTCTAAGTCCAGTCACCATCTCAAAACTTTTTAACACCCTTTTTAGGTTGGAGATGTTATCCCAATCAGCCTCTAAGAATAAGATTATGTCGTCTGCAGACATCAAATGAGACACCTGAACTGCTTCCCTACCTACCACGAACCCTTTCAGCAAGTTCAACTCCCTTGTTTTCTGAAGCAAATAACTGAGGAAATCAGCTACCAAATGAAGAGTAGGGGGGAGAGAGAACATTCTTGTCTCAGGCCTCTGTTTGCAATAAAGTAACCGGTAGGTTCACCATTTATCGAAATTGAAAACCAAGCAGAACTTATTGCACCCTCTAATCCATCTGACCCACCTTCTACCAAAACCTCTCAGGCTTAGAATCTCTACCAAGCAGTCCCAATCCACTTTGTCATAAGCCTTTTCCAGGTCCAACTTGATTACCATCCCTGCCTTACCACTTTGTCTTCTTTTTTCTACACATTCATTAGCCACAATCAAGGTTCAAAATATCGTTACGCCTGTGTATCGGTACTTAAAATAACACGTGTTTATATGTTTTTAGTTTTTTTTCAAAATTTGGTTTTTGGGCATATTTTTAACTATTTTTTATTAAAAAGCGGGTGGTTCCTGAAACCCTTGTAAATAGGTGTATCATGAAGTGCCCGATATGATACGATTCGCCTGATACGAGGCGTATTGTATTGAAATTTTTGAACCTTGGCCACTAGTATGCTGTCAATAATCTGTCTTCCTTTCACAAAGGTGAATTGGTTGCTTGAAATTAATTCTTTCAGCACCTCCTTTAGTCTTGTCACCAAAACTTTAGCTACTATTTTGTATAAATCCCCACCAAACGGATAGGTCTGAAGTCCTTAACTTCCAAGGTCCCCTCTTTCTTTGGAACTAGAGTGATAAAGGTCAAGCTGTTACCTTTGTTCACAATGGTCGAGAGGTAGAAATCTGAGAACACCTCCACCAAATTACCAAATCAGACTTGATTGTGTCCCAACACAACTGATGGAAAAGGATAGGGAACCCATCCGGTCCCAGAGCTCTATCTCCATCCATCTTAAACAGTGCTTCCTTAATCTCTTGTTCTTTAAAGTTTCTTTCTAGCCAAATCTTTTTGTCTTCAGACAGCTTATGTCCCTCCTAGCTTGAAGTATTCAAAGGAGTTCTACTAGATCCATCCTTTGAGTAAAGCTGAAAAATTGCACAATGGCTTCTGAAATTTCTCCCTTCTCCTCTCTCTCTCTTTGCCCCACCCTCAATTTTGAGATGTAGTTTTTCCTCCTCCCTGAAGCATAACTATGGAAGAACTTTGAGTTATTGTCTCCCTCCTTCAGCCATCTCACCCGAGACCTTTGTCTCCAAAAGGTTTCTTCCCTTATTATAAGCTTCTCCCTCTCCTTTCTAATAAGTTCTCTTCTGCTTCTACTCTATACATCCAAATTCCCCCAAATCATCTAACTCTTGAATTAGCTTATTTTGTTGAAACCGGAATCCTACCCAACCATCCACTTTGCATTCCTCCCACCAAGAAGCTACTCTTTTCTAAAACTCCTTGTGGGTAGTCCCAGTGATTAAAAAGGCGTACCTAAGGCGTACAGGCAAGGCGCATTTTAGGGTATGTGCCACCTAGGTCCTAGGCACAACCCTTTCAGAAGGCGCACGCCTGGTGTGCGGCTGATGTGCCTTGCACCTCAGCCCAGGCATGCGCCTTTTGAAAATTTGACGCTTTTTTGCTTTTTTTTTGGAGCCCCCAGATCCCCGAGAACCCCCTATTTGGCACTTTTTTGAATTTTCTGACATTTTTTTTTTAATTTTTGCACCTTGCTTCAAAAAGGCGCGTGCCTTGCCTTGCACCTTGTGCCTTGGGCGCAAATTGATCCCTGCACCTTTTTTGTGCCTTGTGCTTTTAAAACACTGGGTAGTCCATACCTTCTCCAACCTGAAAGGTGTCTTTCCTTTTCTAAAAACTTCATTTTGGAATCTGGATAACCACCAGTTAATGATCAGAGATCCAACGTGGCGTGATTGATTGCAAGCAGTTGGGAAAGTGCTCTTCCCAGTCATTGAACAATAGCCTAGAATCTTTGTTTTTTTTAATAAAATGCTATATGGAATGATGGAAAACAGTGATCTGAAGATGTTTTCATTTTGGGTTCAAATTTTGTATCCATTTTCTATATCTGATCCCTGTATGGGGAAATGTCTTCTATTTAGATATAGTAGCTATTGTATGCTACTAGAGGACTGATATGATGAATCTGAAGTCCAGATCATCCATGTAATTCTAGATTGTCCATCTGGCACTTCTCTCATTCATACCTTCACCATATCCTGCCATGTAATAGATTTCTCACATAAAAGATATCCATTGAACTTTTTGCTTTGCCAAGTAATAGAAGACAGAAGGGGAGCGTGGCTTTCGGCATTTGTTGAAGGACCCTTGCATTAAACTTTGCTAGTGAAAAGGGTAAGGTGTTGGGGGCAGTTCTAGTCCTGGAACATCAGCTGCCGTTTATATGGTGTATGCATGTTTATAGTTAGTTATGTATGAATTGATATATGTATTTTTTGTATATGTTCCATCCCCTCATTCTGATGCATCATTCTTCATTGATTTGTTAGGTACTGGGTGGTATTTATTCTGGAAATGTATCTGGCATTACAGCTCAACATCTAGAATGGGTAAGAGTAGCATGTTTGCCATTTAAAATGCTTTGCATACTTATTTTGGATGTCCATGAATTTTGAGGAAAGATGATCAAGAGCTCTCTCTCTCTCTCTCTCTCTTTGGCACCCAGCTTACCCACCAAACCAAAGATACTGTCAATTTCTGCCAACTTCACCAAAAATAAAAAAACAAATTGCATTTATCTCTTTTCTAGACATGTTTTGGTGTTCCATTTTGATGGATAAAGATTTGAAGAGACAATACAGTCCATGCTTAGACATACTGGGATCTGTGCATAATGGGCATCTGTAGGCACCTTTGCTGCATATTTTAATACTCCAAGTTGCTGAAATCTCAGTAATACTGTAGATTATCACATATTTACTTGACACAACATCTGTGACCCCATGAGAGAACACACAGATGATCAAGTTGAACATTTAAATTCCAATATTCCTTTTCTTTTAGAGCTGACTAAGATGTGCCAATAAAAGATGAAAAAGAGAGAAATTAAAAAGAATTTAGAGTTTTTGTCTACTACCCCTTAGAAACACTCATGAGTTCTGTTTTTCTTGCATTCAGGTCCATCAGAAGACGCTTCAAGTTCTACAGGAAATAGCATTTTAGTTTTCTATGGTGGACACCAATGTCTCACGATAATGCTAAGCAATTTTTGATCAACTAGTTTCCTTGAAAAAGAAGAGATCTATAGGATGCCGGGAATTCCTGATCAATTTTCTTTGTCAGTGAAATTCAAGTTGACTTGTATATATGAAAAATAGAGGAGCATCTCATTTGGGTAACTGAAACATATCTTCAATTTCAGAGTTCAGTTTTCCAAATATTATATACATCTTATTTTGTGTCCAAGCATCTAGAAGTGTTTATGACTTATTATATGAATAAATTCCATTTTACGCAAAAAAAAAGAAAAAAGTTATGCCACACACATTCTCCACTGACGTTTATGAGCAGCATTTCATTTCAAAATTGAGTCATACATGGTAATTCATGCCCACCTGTAGCAAATTCTTGTTTGGAATCTGCAGGTCCACGAATCCTTGCCTGAAGTTCCTTCGGAGGAAATCATATACATAATCTACCACCACCCTCTTCAGCATACAAGAATCCTTACTAGCCCTGACCTCGCTGTGTCCTAACAAGTACACTACTCCAGAGCTTCTTGATTTTTCCAAGAATTGGATCTCTTCTTCTCCTCCTCTGTCTGGGACTGCTGCAATTTTGTCATCCTGGTCAAGTCCTTCAAGATACTCCATTCTGATGAATGACTTGAGGTGCTCCATCAACAAATTCTCAAATTCTTCATTCCCTACTCTCCTTTCGCGATATCCATACCTCGCTATGCATCTATACATCTTGTAATCTTTGGGTCCCACCCGCCTAAGTGAAAACCTTTCAGCAGCTGGGACTTTGTTCACTGCCAAGTATTTAACAGAGACAAAAACTAATACAGAGTGTATGGCTGGAAGGTTGGTGAGGAAGTGAGAAAATATAGCTGGAATTCCATGAGTCAGTTCTGTGTAGAGAAGCCCAACACCAGGAACTCTTACAATGCCAAGGTCAGAGCCCAGGTTGTTTAGGTATTGAGTTGATACCTTCTTCTCTACTTCAAAAGCATAGCGTTTTGACTGGACATAGTGCCAGACATACATTACAAAGAAGAGACCCCCAGCAAAGGAGAGAGGAAGATAACCACCTTTATCGAACTTATAGAGCACAGAAGAGAAGTAGAGGAGCTCAAAGGAACCAAAGACAAGAACAAAGAGGGTAATAAAGTGAAGACTGGTTTGCCATATTATTAGCATTATCAAGATTAGAAGCGAAGTCGTAACCAGCATCACTGCAACAACAGCAATTCCTGTAGGTTTTAAGGAGGAAAAATTAATATCAGCTGATTCACGGAAATAACTGTGCATGCAAGTTATGAACACAAGATCTCAAGGCTGTTACCATAAGCATTGCCGATTTTAGTGGTGTCCTTGAACGATGCAGTGACCATGACACAGGCAAACATAAGCAGAAAGTTTATCTCTGGAATGTAGACTTGTCCTTCATGCTTGTGTGAGGTATGGACAACTCGGACTCTAGGGAAGCAACCCAAAGCCACTGACTGCTTTACAATAGAAAAGGTTGCAGAGATCATGGCCTGACTTGCAATGATCGATGCTGTCACAGCAGTCACAAACATAGGCCAGTACACTGAATCTGTCCATGGCATTTGAAGGGTTGTTTATCAGATACCAAACTCAAATTGAAGCTTAAATACCTTGAGGCCCTGAGGATGGAAAGGAATTACCTGGAGTTGATTTATAGAAAGCATCTTGGACATCCTGTGGGAACTTGGACAAGTAAGCAGCTTGTCCAACATAAGCACAGACCAAACATGGGTATACTAAGCCAGTAAACGCAATCTAAGGAGGAAACAATTCCAAAGGAAAATAAAATTATTTGTTAGTTTATCAGAAAAACAACTACCACTCATTGTAATCTATTCTTCACAAGGTAATAGATATTGAGTGAATTCTAAATGAATTAAAAGGTTAACTTACCTGAATTGATCTTACAGAGAAGTGTCCCAGATCTGCAAACATTGCTTCTGTTCCTGTTTCACCAGATGTGTGGAGCTAATGTTAAGTGCAGTTTTATACAAAATCAATATAATCAGATTTTCAATAAAATTGTGTTTGGTGATCAAATAAAGTTGATGTTTTGCTTGATAGATCTCCAATGTTTGGTCCATATGTGAAAGCTGAAAATATGAATGCTTACCAGTCATACAGAGGACAACTCCTCCAAGAGATACCCAAGCTCGTTTTGGGTCTCCGTTGAAATATTGATATATGTACACAGGGTTGAAAGCTTTCAAGACTGATGAATCATGGCGGATCAAGTTGAATATTCCAACGATCCCAATGAACAAGTACCATATCAAGATTGCCGGTGCGAATGTGTATCCTACTTTGTCTGTCCCAAATCTTTGAATTGAGAACAAGATCACTAAGATGGCTACAGAAATCATCACCACGATGTCTGGAAGGGACTCGTACGAAGAAAGATAAATTAGAGAATGACTAGAGACTAAATTATAGACAACATCAGAAGAAGGTTACTAAAGGATATATGGCTCTACCTGTGCTTATACTTTCATTTACTTTCCTCACTCCATCCACTGCTGATAGAACTGAAACAAGGTAAGACTTTCTCAAGTCAGAAAAAGAAAACCCAAATGAAATAGGAGTGAGTCAGCAGCTAGATATGGGTTCTTCTAATTCAGAAACCTCTTCTTGACTCATATGAGGTCAATGTAAGGATCCATATCTCTACATGTGTTGGACCTTTTCATAGTAATTTTAGCAGTTGATACTAAGTTATGCATTAAAAGGTGTCTGAGAAAAAAGAGATTCCTTTGCCACAAGGTATGAGGCCATTGAGTTGAAACTTACCATGGCCAACGTTATGGAGGAGCCATTTGGTTGGGAATAAAACAGCCATCTGGAGGGTTTCTTATTTACTAGATTTGTTAGTCATTTTGATAGTAAAGGGATCCTCTTTGATGCAATAATAGATAGAATTAGAGAGCTAGGGATGCAAATTGCTGTGAAATGTCCTCATGAGCACCCAAAAGATATCCAGATTGCAGTTTAGATTGGGGGCCCAACATACATGATAACTCTTTGGGCTTGTTTTACAAAAATTTACCCAATATCTAATTTTGGACTCTTATGGGCCTCACTTAATTCATAACTGTCCAATATGGGATGAAGTACGTAGCGTTAGTCCGTTAATCACCAACAGTGGTTGTGGGTCCAATATTCACTACCCCCTGAACAGAATCAAGACTAAGGTAGCATTTGATAAATCTGAAATTTGAAATGTAAAATCTAAAATCTAAAATCTAAAATCTGAAAGGTTAAAAAGATATTATTCAAACCTGAAATCTGAAAAGAAGTAGAAATGATTTTCTGCTTTTTAGAGGATCTGAAAAGATAAGATCATTTAATTAAAAATGATATTTATTGATTTATTACTATTAACTAATAATAAATAAAAATATTTTAAGTATTACTAATAAACATATTATGAAATATTCTTATTACTATATAAATATTAATAATAAATATTATTATTTATTTAAATTAAAAGGATATTATTTATAATTTTATAATAATTATTTAGTAGTAATATATTTATTATTAGTAAATAATATTAAAAAATTATTATTATTATTATTATTACTATCGTGATTAATAAATATATCAGTATTGAATAATAATAATAATCTTTTTTGGTATTTTTTATTACTTTTAATATTATCAAACAATCCTTTTAGATCATGAAAAACAGGAAATCATTTTTACTTCTTTTAAGATTTTAGATCCGAAAAATGGCTTTTGAATTTTCATACATCATCAGACTTTAAAGTTATCAAAAGCCACCTTGACAACAAAATTTTGTTTGTATGTGATTGTAATGTACAGAACAACTGCAACCCGTTTATTGGCTGTTGGGGTTGTACAATCTACAGTGTATACATGCTTTCGGGCCCATCTAATCAGATCTCCTTCCATCATGCATCATGCATCACGCATCACGAAAACGTCACTGGTCCCAACCCAAATAACTCAGTATAGATATTTATAGACAAGATATTAGTAGGTGAACGTATTATCAAGAAAATTGAAAAACAAGAACGCAAAAGATATTTTAGAGACTCTGAGCCAATTCAAAAGTATTTTTCTATAGAGAGAGAGAGAGAGGACCTGAAATGCAAGGAGTCAAAATCCCGTCTCCAATAACCATGCAAGTGCCAAGGAGAGCCACAGTAAGTAAAGCTGTCTTGACAAAAGAGCTTCCTTCCATGATTTCTTTGATCTTCTCTGCTCTCTTCGAGAGTTTGTTAGCAGCTCCCAACTTATAAGCAGAAAGCTTCATCTCCTCCTCTCCTTGTTGGCTGCTTGGTATTGCACTTACCTTCACATGTCTACATATCAACGAGTACATAGCAAAAGTTCCACCTAATAACAGTTGTTGAAATTAATAAGAACAAAAACCGAGCCTTCTCAAACCGAGATGGATTTTTCACTTGGAAATAATCTATTAATTAGAAAGCTTTTCACTTGGTATTACCGTCTCCGTTGTCGTTGGCTTGGAGAACTATGAGAACATATTTGATGAGGGGGAAGAGAGTGAGGCTGTAGATGATGAGTGACAGAGCCCCGATTATATGGTTGTGAGTTGGGGTTTGATCGGTGAAGGTGCTCGCAAATACATACAACGGAGATGTTCCGATGTCGCCGAAAACAACTCCGATGCTCTGGAACGCCAGCTTCATTGCAGCAGCCATAGATGCTGCCTGTACGTGAGAGCGAAGCAAGAAAGAGAAGCAGCTCAGAAACTGTTGATATATATATATATATATATATAATCTCAAACAGCAAAACCCAACTTCAAAAAATAAATAACATGATCAAATAACCATGAACCTGAAAGTATTCATCAGAAGTAGAAAAATGAACTGAAATATTATAGACATATATTTCTTTAATTTTAATTTGCTTGCTATTTTGCTAAATCTCAGACCTTGGTTAGCTTGGTTGTGGTAGACATTCCAGAGACCTTAGAGGCCTCTTGATCAAGTGAGTCGAACCTTTGAAAGAGTTTCTGTCGTTTGGATTGGTTTTGGGTAGTTTCCACATCCACTTTCTCTTCTTTGTAATCTACCAAAACAATATTCTTGATCTCCTTTTCCTCCTCCCTCTCCACCATCTCTACCACATTGATAACTGCGTCGTCGTTACAGACTTCTTTCTCCATGGCTACCAGGCAAAGAAGTCCAGGCACAACTGCTCAACTCTCAAGAGCTCCCTCCCTCTTACAGTCTTAACTGTTACTTTGCCAAGAAGTGAGGAACCTCTTCCGTTTTTATAGGCGCTCCCAGTCCCAGAGACGTACCGAGTTCATGGGTCAGCTTGTTCACTTGCCCCCCAAAACTTTTCAAAATGGGCGAGCTTCAAAAAAAACAAAGGGAAAGGGCGACCTCTGATCACTTTTGACACGTGGCAATACCTCATTGTGTTAACAAGATGTTCAGTCATTGACAAGGGAACCTGCTCTGCGGCTTAATAACCTGTTTGAATGCTCAGTTTGTCCTCTTCCAGTTTTCTAATTTGCTTTTTTGCTTACCTTTTTGTGGTAGTCTTGCTTTTGCTTACTCGGGTTACACATTTTTTTTTTTATAGCTATTACTCGGTTTAGACTAAACAACGTGTTTCATGTCACGGTACTCTCCTCCCTGGAAAGTGGAAACTACAAAAAATTACTGAGATGACTCAGAAATCTGAGAACCGTACGATTAGTGCCTGGGTGGGGCCGACATAATTTTGGGCGTGACTCGTGAGATGAGAAGGGAATGGGTGGATTGACCCGTTAACTGAAATCGGAAACAGTCCATCTCTTGATATTAAATTCGTAGTTAGAAGAATATGAGATTTTGTTTCGAAAGCAACATCATGCATATATATATATATATATTAAAACTGGTCGTACCATATCAGAATAGTTATCCTAGAAATCCCCTTCTTAATTTTCTATTTTTTTAAATTTTCTTTTTTTTAATTCCACGTAATTGTGATTAAACCCAATGAAAGGCGTCTTCCGCCCTCCTTATTAATTCGTTTAACAAGTTGGAATGCCAGATGTTTGGACGTGCCAATCTTCTTCCAATTTCAATTCTTTATTTTGATTTTTACTTTTTTTTATTTAGATTTCCTGATTTCATTTGGGTTTTGCAAATAGATTAGGTTTTGTTGGCCATTCTCCAAGATAGAGGCTCTAGCTCAAAGCTTTGATTTCACAATCAAAGCTCCAGTCATTCTTCAAGACAGGTGATGGAGGGTGATTTGGCCTGATCTCATAATAAGGGGACACGTGGACGTGATTCGACATAGGTGATAACTCAACATAACGAGCTCGCTATAACCCAGTCTGACAGCTCGCTACAAGATAATACTCCGTTGCCCCGAGCTAAGACTCTCCCAAGTAGGGAGTACCCCGAGCTAAGATTCTCCCAAAAAGGAGAATCCTGAACTGAAGATACTTCGGGTTAAGCTCGTCAGCTCCCTAGCTAGAATAAGCTCGCTCCTGTCCAAAAACCTAAGAGCCACCTCAGTGACCTGCCTCAGAAGCACCTTGGCATACCACCAGTAGCTCAGTGTAAGGTAGCTCACTGCAGAGCAGCTCGGCGTATCGCAGGGGGTTTCCTGCCTGACAACCGTACCTACCAACCCTAGAGACTATGCCCACGTCTCTCGCCTGGCAGCGTCATGCCTGCCAATCCTGGAGGCTGTTTTTCCTAGCAGGACCGTACTCTGCAGCGATCACCTTCGCCCACCAGCTCAACTTTGACAAATAACGGCCAGCCACTCCAGGCCGTTATCTGACAGCAGATCGCCGCAGCAAAGATTCGGAGGCGGTTGCACCTGACATGTCAGGATACTAGTATATAAAGACCCCGACCCCCAAAGGAGAAGGTATTGCGTGATCATCACTCTAGCTCTTTAATTTCTCTGCAACTCTCCCTCTTTCTCTCCCAGCTTTCAATCCGATTACTAACTTAACCGCCGGAGTGTTCCCACCGGGTGAGCCCCCCGGGTTCCTTCATCTTCTTCCTCGCAGGCATCTCTCGTCCATCACCAGCTAGGAGCGCAGCAGCCACTTCCAGCTAGGAGTGACCAGATCACGCACCATCAATTGGCACTGCCTGTGGAAAACGCTTCGAAAAGCCTTTCTTCACCAAATCTTTCAAGTTCAGTTTCCATGGCTTCCTCTAGCAACGCCGGACGCAGTGCAGACATGAACGCCTCCGGGGAGCAACCTCAGATCCCGACGGTGTGCATTGGACAATTCACCCTACCACTCTCTACGGATGGAGTTCCTACTCTGAATGTGCCCCAGATCATGGCACCCTACCACCTTTGTTGCGTCCAACAATGAAGTGGAGTACGAGGTGTTGATAGCCGGGCTGGCCCTAGCGAGTGAAGTAAAAGCTAAGCACATCGTTATTTGCAGCGACTCCCAGCTCGTGGTCAACCAGGTCACCAGCGAATATGAAGCTCGCTAGCCAACCATGGTCGCCTACTTAGCCAAAGTCAGAGAGGCTCTACTCAACTTCCAGTCCTACTTCGTCAAGCAAATCCCGAGATCCGAGAACGCTGAGGTCAATGCCCTATCCTGCCAGCACAAGCGATAACACCATGAGAACCGTGTACATAGAGAACCTGCCTCGGCCTAGCATTCTCGGGGGAGGGGGCAGAGGAGGTCGCTCCTGTCGTACAAGCAGAGCCGAGCTGGGTTGATCCACTCGCGAGCTACCTGCTACACGAGACCCTCCCTGCAGATCGTAATGCTGCCAGAAGGGTAGAGCGTCAGGCAGCCAAATACATCATGATAGACGAACAGCTGTACTGAAGATCCTACACGCTCCCTTATCTGCGCTACTTACAACCTTCTGAAGTCAAGCTCGTGCTCCGCGACACTCATGAGGGCTTGTGCGGCGGACACATGGGGGGCAGGGCACTCACCCAGAAGGCGCTACGATAGGGATATTATTGGCCAACGATGAAGGCAGATGCAATTGAGTTTGTGAGAAGGTGTGACAAGTTTCAGAAGCATGCCAACATCCACCACCAACCCGCTGCCGACCTAAAGTACCTTACCAGCCCGTGGCCCTTTGCACAGTAGGGGATCGATATACTCGGACTGTTTCCACCAGCGACAGAACAGAGGAGGTTCTTAGTGGTAGTAGTTGATTATTTAACTAAGTGGGTGGAGGTCGAACCTCTCGCAACGATCACGGTGCGAAGTGTGCAAAATTTCTTCTGGAAGAATATAGTTTTCCATTTCGGACTACCCCGAGTGCTCATCTCTGATAACGGAAAACAATTCGAGGACATTAAGTTCCAGAACTGGTGCAAAGACATGGGAATACAACAAAATTTCACCTCGGTGGCGCACCCTCAAGCGAATGATCAAAAGCGGAAGTCACAAACAGAGCCATTCTCCGTGGACTGAATGCACGTCTAGCCCGAGCTAAGGAACTGTGGGTAGACGAGCTGCCCAGCGTACTATGGGCTTATCGAACCACAGTGAAGACCACAACGGGCCAGACCCCTTTCAACATCACTTATGGCACGGAGGCAGTGATCCCAGCCGAGATTGAGGTCCCTACGCTACGCCTGGAAGCATATGACGATGAAGCAAACAAGGATGAACTACGCACCAACCTCGACCTACTTGATGAGGTACGAGACCTCGCATACATTAGGACCGTGGCCTACCAGTAGAGAGTAGCTCGGTACTATAATGCCAAGGTCAAGAAGCGGAACCTCTGCGTCGGAGACCTAGTTCTTCGTAAAGTCATGGTACCTGAGCCCGGTGTTGGTAAGCTCGGGCCAAATTGGGAAGGACCCTACCGAGTAAAGCAGGTACTTGAGGAAGGAATGTATGAGCTCAAAAACCTAGAAGGGAAGTAGGTACCTCAGGCATGGAATATTGTCAACCTAAGGCAATATTACTTGTAATTACCGAGCTGAGTGGACCACAAGTCGCTCCTCGAGCTTTAGGGCCAAAGTGCTGAGCTAAACCTCGACACTACAAGACCCAGTCGCCTCCGTGGCATGGGCGAACTCCAGAAGTGAGTGGACCACAAGTCGCTCCTCAAGCCTAAGGGCTAAAGTGTCAAGTTAAACCTCGACACTACAAGACCTAGTCGCCTCCATGGCATGGGCAAACTCCAGAAGTGAGTGGACCATAAGTCGCTCCTCGAGTCTAAGGGCCAAAGCGTCGAGCTAATAAAAGAACCTCAGCACCATATAAAGACCCAGTCGCCTCTTTGGCATGGGCGAGCTCCAGAGGAGGTGGACCATTAAGTCACTCCCTCAGCCTAAGGGCTAAAATACCGAGCTAACAAAGGACCTCGGCACCATCAAAGACCTAGTCGCCTCTTTGGTATAGGTGAAGGGCTAAGGCACACCCAGCTCAGGTATGAATACCTATAATGGTTGTTACGACATGTAGCCTGTATGTAGACAGGTCAGGCGTATACCCTACAATATCGCTCACTTCGGCAAATTACTCCTAAGTACGGGGTGGCAGTTCGGGGTAACAGCTAAGGAACCCCTACTTCGGTCGTCTAGCTCGATAGTTCAACAGTTCGAAAAAAATCACCATGGTCAGAAGATCAATTGCACAACACTTAACAAAAAATGTATTCCATTATAAAGAGTTCGTTACAAAAGGGGAAAGAAGAAAAAGAAGTTGAGCTCGCAGGGTCACAGTACAAAAGACTACTTGGGGCACTCATCGCTCTTGCCCGAAGCCTCGACAGAGGAGCCAGCCTTGTCATCGGCATTGGTCTCTGCAATGTCGTCACTGTCGCTCTCCGCTTCCGAGTCTGGGTCTTCAGCAGCTTCAAGGGCTACCTCCTTTGTGATTCGCGAGGTAGTGATGGCACTCACATCGAGCTGTGGGAACTCGCGCTTGATCGGCTACCTACTGAGCTTGAAGCCTTTGCAGTAGCCCTTCGCCCCAGCCTCGACCAGGTCTCCCTCAAACTCCTCCGAGCTCTTATAATCCTGGACAGCCTTGACCTTGGCCTCCTCCATGGACTGGAGAAAGATTTCAGTCCGCTCCTTGACATTCACTTCGAGGTTCTCCACCTTACGCTCCAGATCCGCCTTCTCTGACATCAGTGACTCGATAAGCTCTTTTTGAGCTCACACACTGTTCTCCAGATGATGGATCTTGCCGCGAGCTGAATTCAGTTCAGTTTGAGCATCGCAGGACGAACTCTCAACAGCTAAAGCCCGCTTCAAGTGCTGCTCGGACTAGTAAGTCAAGGCGTGCACAGCGGTGTTCACCTGCCAAGAGTATAAATTAGTACCAGCAAAGCTACAAATACAAAAAATCAAAGTAGAACAAGACTTACCACCATGCAGTGGGTAGCTGCCCGAGCTCTGAGCTGAGCAGGCGTTAGTTCATCCCAGCTCGCGACTTCTTCAGAATACACAGCTCCTTTGCTCTTTCAGAGGCTGCATTGCGGGGTCAGGATACTCCGAACTAATCCCTCGCTCCCCGAAGAAGCAACGGTTGTCGTAAGGGCGGGTCCCAAAGATGTCTTGCACGAGGTGGGACCTTCTCCGACTCCAAGTCGATCACCGGAGAAACACTGGAAGGCTGTTCGGGATCAAGGATGACGGGTTCTGGGGATTCAATACGAGCTCTTTTAGTAGCTCGCTTCTTCTTCTTCCCCTTCATCCGCCCAAGAACCTTGTCCGCGCTAAGATGCATGGGAGCTGCAACAAAACCCGACGTTAGCAACGTCAACAAGAATAAAATACCAACTGTCAAAAATAACACTAAACCAAAGACGACCTACCAGGACTCAAGCCGGCCTACACGAGCTTATCTTCAGCAAGGTAGTCCTTGCAGTGGAAGTCGAGCTCTGTCCACAATTGGAGCATCTCCCTTGTCTTCAGGTCCAGCCTAACACCGAAATCCTGAATGGCAGCCCTCCAATGGGTAGGAAAAGGCCACCCTGTGGGATTGCAAACTACGAAATAACTCCGTTTCCAGGTCAGGATCCTATTGGGTAGTTCGTGTAAAAGTTTATAGCCTGGGCAAGGTGACAGATAATAGGTCCGCCTATGCTCGGGAAGAACGCAGGAAGAATTTTTCTTGATTGATAAAATAGAAGAAAAAATTTCAAGGTCCAGAGGTAGACAGTACTCGTAAAAAAGAGATCGTCTCTACTACATTCCGAACTGAGTTTGGGTGTAATTGGTCTATAGTGATATTGAAGAACTTCAGGACCTCGATGATCAAGGGATGTAGAGGTAAGCGAAGACCAGCCACGAGCTGCTATTCGAAGATTACGATCTCATTATGATTGTGTTCCCAAGGGAAGTGGTATTGACCTATTAAAGCCCTAAGTCTATCTACAGTCAGCGTCGAGGGGCCAAACCTGTCCGGCGCCCAACCTCGATGAGAAGTAGACGCCGGATTATTCACGTTCTCTCATGCCTCCCTGGATGAATCCACCTTGGGAGGACCGACCTGAGCCGGGGTACCTTCCTCGGGCTCATCCAAGAGACTATCAAAACTAAGTTGCGACATAACTACGAACTATAAAGAGAAGCTAGGAAGATTCACCAAGAAGAGAGACCGAACTGAAAGAACTGACGAACTAGAAAACTCGAGCTGAGGACTTTAACCGCGACCTCAAGGCGAATGCTAGTGAACTTATGGTGGAGAAAATGACTCGGTCGAGATCAAGAAGATCTGACAGTTCTTGAGAAAACCGGTTGCACAACCCTCGAGGTCGAAATCAGTTTAGCACGTTTTTTAGCGTCCGCGAAGTCTATAGATCGCGTGACATCCGTGCGTAAACCGCACACGACCTGGGTTATACTTGGTTGAGCCAAGCAGCCGAACTGGTCCGACCGACGAACTGTCTGACTAGACGGCCTGAACCTCGAGCCAAATCCACCCATCACGCCGTGAACTCCCCGCACCAGGTCAGGACACCTGGCCCGGGGAGTGGGGAAAAATTGATGGAGGGTGATTTGGCCCGACCTCATAATAAGGGGACACGTGGACGTGACTCGACATAAGTGACAACTCAACATAACGAGCTCGCTCCAACTCAGCATAACGAGCTCGCTATAACCCAGCCTGACAGCTCGCCATGAGTGGCAGCTCGCTACAAGATAATACTCCGTTGCCCCAAGCTAAGACTCTCCCAAGTAGGGAGTACCCTGAGCTAAGATTCTCCCAAAAAGGGAGAATCCCGAACTGAAGATACTTCGGGTTAAGCTCGTCAGCTCCCTAGTAAGAATAAGCTCGCTCCTGTCCAAAAACCTAAGAGCCACCTCGGCGACCTGCCTCAGTAGCACCTCGGCATACCACCAGTAGCTCGGTGTAAGGTAGCTCGCTGCAGGGCAGCTCGACGTATCGCAAGGGGTTTCCTGCCTGACAATCGTACCTACCAACCTTGGAGACTGTGCCCACGTCTCTCGCCTGGCAGCGTCGTGCCTGCCAACCCTGGAGGCTGTTTTTCCTGGCAGGACCATACTCTACAGCGATCACCTTCGCCCACCAGCTCAGCTCTGACAAATAACGGCCAGCCACTCCAGGTCGTTATCTGACAGTAGATCGTCGCAGTAGAGATTTGGAGGCGGTTGCACCTGACATGTCAAGATACTAGTATATAAAGACCCTGACCCCAGAGGAGAAGGTATTGCGTGATCATCACTCTAGCTCTTTAATTTCTCTGCAACTCTCCCTCTTTCTCTCCCAGCTTTCAATCCGATTACTAACTTAACCGTCGGAGTATTTCCGTCGGGTGAGCCCCCGGGTTCCTGTTAGATAGTTGTATGCCCTTAGCTTAAATCAGAATTATGTACATTATGAATTTATTGTAAATGAATAAAGTACACATTTGATTCATGTTCCTGTGGTGTGTTTCTATGTAATACCCTTAAACTGGACACTTAATGAGACTTGTGTTAGTTTAGAATGTTCACAGCCATTGGGTAAGTCTGGGGAGATTTATCCTGCCAAGGCTGACACTGGTGTGCGGCCAACTGTTGGGGTGGCTTGTCTCAGCTACCAGAGTGAGACCCGAAGCACATGTAGTGTAGGATTAATAGAACCTTTGAACCGGACCAGATTTCCAGTATTGCCCTGGACCTTGGAGATAGATGGGCAAAACTGGAAAGTTACACCTAACCCTTAGACTCGATTATGATACTACACTAGGTATCGGATTGGGCTGTCTTTGATGTACCAATCTGTGAGATCCTTAGCGGGGGTCAAAACCTAGGTATGTTGGTACAGTCCGAGAATTCATCTGAGTGGGTGATCATAGTGACAGGATCAGCCCCTTTGTCGGACAAAGGTAATGATCGGGGATGCACTCTCTCTGATGGAAACCAAAACTGCCGGCAGCCGATTTCAATTGTTGAGATTTTGTTTTGCAAAATATATTTATATAAAGATATATATATGTTATGGTTTCGAAATGATTTGCAAAATGTTTTAATTCCTGGGATCCATGTAAGTAGAGAGTGCAACACTGTTCCTTGCAGTCGAGGGAGAGGTCCTCCCTTGTCGGGCAGTGTTTAATCATTATGGGCTAAGAGGTTAAGTGTAAGACCATTGAGGATAATACCTGATGGGCTAATCTTGCATCTGCCCACAGTCCCTGGGTGTTACAAGGTGGCTTGGCCCAGGGACCACTTAGGGTAAGTGTAGGGCCCATAGAGCCCATAAGATGGGTTTCATGGGGTGCACTGTCCATAACAGTGTATTCGGCCAGGCCTTGTAACAAAGGTTGGGCTGAACCCATCTGGCTGATGTGTAGATCAATGTTTGGGTCCCATGCCATACAAGGAAGCCCAACTGGGCAGCAGTTTGGAAGGCTAAGTGAGTACATAACCTTAAATGGGCCTTAAGCCCATTTCGAACTGGGCTGATTTGATCAGTCAATTAAAAGGGGCGAATTTTGAAATGGATCAGCTAATAGGATTGGGCCTAGACCCTATCCACTTAGAAAGTCCAAGATCTAAATGAGATTTAGATTTGGAAGCCTTCTAATTAGATTAGGAGATGGCTGATCTGAACTGCAGATAAGATAAGGGTTATCCCTTATCACTTAAAGGGACTTCTAATTCAAATATGATTTGGATTAGCAACTCCTAATGGGATTAGGAGCTAAGCCCTTTAAGATTATGAAAGAAGAAAGGGGTGGCAACAGTTAGTGAATGATGTTCAATTCTCTTCAGAGCTGAAAATCACAAGAAGAGAGAATTCTGCACCCTGCGAATACTCTCTTGTCGCCTCCTTACTGCCGCCGCCTTTACCTTCAGTTCGATCTCCAGTTCTTGGGAGAAATCAAGATCTGATCTTGATTCCAATCTTTTGGAAAAAGATTGGTTGGAGCTATACTTACAAGCCATCCAGTTGATTCTTGCGAAGGGTCAAGTTCTTTTGGAAGAACATTGCTGATTCTGCTCCATCCTACACTACGCCATCTTTAGTGGGAGCAGATTTTGGATCCTTTCTTGGGCGTGAACACCTCAATTGGGAGATATTGTTTCTCCGTATCAGGTACGTCCTCCCTCCTACTCCTTTTGGTCCAGATCTGGTTTGGTTCTTGATTCAAGATTGATCTTTGAAAAACAAGTTTTTCTAAAAATAGGGAATTCGATTCCCTGCAAAGATGGGAGAAATTTTTGAAATTCACCCAATCCATTCCACAATACTTGGGCGTCCATGTGATGGATATCCCATCCCTTCAGTTCCTTCATCTTCTTCTTCGCAGGCATCTCCCATCCGTCGCCAGTTAGGAGCGCAATCACTTCCAACTAGGAGTGACCAGATCGCGCACCATCAACAGGTAAGGTACAAAACTTTTCCTCTATTATGTATATGAGGAACTACACATCTTGAAGTAACACCTATCATATGGTGGTACAAGAAACATACACAAAGACTTTGTTAAGGTTTGAAGTCTTTTTTTGGATACCATAACAGGGGCTCCGCCCCATTGTCCCTTTCAACCTATCCTTGAATGATGAAGATCTTTTAATGTTTTACATGAACCATAGAGATGAGTTTCTAGATATCCACCTGTTACTGTTAGGAATTTTGCTTAGACAAAGTAGGAGTTTCTACTTATACTTTCCTTTTTAACGTCCCTTTTCTCACTTCTCAATTTTCTTCGGTCCTTTACAAGCCAACCAATGACTGGAACAACAACAAAACTTGCCTAGATTTCGTTCAGAATGGCCATTGGCCATTTTCCGATTAATTGGGCATGGGCAATTGGAAGTAATTGATTGCGCGTATAGACCGTTTATACATTCGGGTAAGGATGACAAAGTAAACATGTATTGTTCATCCGTTGTCAATCCATGTAAATGGGTTAATAACTTTCTATTGGATAGACCGGTCCGTACTTCCATTCAAACCGTTTTTCAAATCCATTCTCCATGTTTGAGTCAATTAAACAAAATTTTAACGTTCTTAGATAAAAAAATTATGGTTTAATTTTAAAATTCATTATTACATATAAAATTAATTTCCATTAGAACCAATGCAATTTATTTAACAAAAATGTTTTTATTAATAAAAATTAGTACTTCAAAAATTCTAACTTCATAATTAATATACTTACAAGAACTAATAAAATTAATAACATATAATAAAAATTAATCAAGCAATAATTAATAAAAACGAATTTACTAATATATTATTAAATAAAGTTCAATGGCATTTATTAAACAAAATTAGTATTTAATAGAAAATAATAAAATGTCAATTTATTATTATTCCAAAATAAAGTTAATATAAAATAAAACTAAAATTAAAACTATTAATAATTAAATTCCAAACAATTCCATTAATTTTATTAAAATAAAATTTGTTAAAGTTCCATATATATATATATATATATATATATATATATATATATATATATATATATATATATATAAGTGTGTGTGTGTGTGTGTGTGTGTGTTTGTCCATGTGAGCATGTCTCTCCTTTGAGAGAAGCTATTTATCTATTTTCTCCATTTTTTGTATTTTTTTTTAATTTCTTTTGTTTTAAAAATATAAAACAGTAATATAGATTAATAAAGCTATACACTATTAGAGAGAAACCTTTAAATTTTCCAAGGCCTCTTATTCTAATGCATGTTATTATTACATTTAAAAGAAGATAGAGAGAGAGAGAGAGAGAGAGAGAAAGAGAGAGAATAGTATAAATCAAGATTTTTACAACCGAACTAGACAACGAATTGGTTAGAGGTCCAGTTTCTAGGTCGAATGGTCCGATCGTTCAAACTGAATGGATGACCCATTCTGACAAAAAAAATAATAATAATAAACGGCAAGATCATTGGGCAGTTCAAACGGTTTGACCGCCAAGGTCAACGGTTTTTGGTGAAATAACAGTTATGGGGTAAAATGGAACCGATCACCTGACCAATTCCCAATTTTTCCGATCTGGTCCAGTTTTGAAAACCATGATATAAATAAAATAATATAAATAGTTGTGGTTAAACAATAAAAATTATTAATTTAAAAATTCACTAAAAATAAATATTAACAAAACTTAGTAAATATTAAAAATGTGTTTCAATTCCACTTAAACGTCCAACTTAATAAACACTAATAAAAATAAGAAATTTAAATATAAAAATATTAATTGATAGTTATAATAATATTATTAGATAACTTATGAGTTGAGAACTTAATAAACGGTAATCAAAAATATTAATTGATAGTTTTAAAATACCAACAATTAATTAAAAATCAGAAAAAAAATTATAAAAAACCTAAACATAATTAAAATACTAAAAATAATTAAAAAATATTGAAAATTAACAATTAATTAAAATAAGGGTATTTACTTAAAATAATGAAAATACTAAAATACAATTAATAGTATTTTACTATTAAAAAATAACAAAAATTATTAAAAAATACCCAAGCCAGAAATTATTAAAAATTAATGATAACTAATTGTATTTTTAATAACTATGGTATTTATTTATTTATTTAATTATTTTTACTGAAAGCAAATGCAAATTAATTTTGTAGTGACTAATATGCAAAAACAAATGATGAAAATATTGGAAATTATTTTAATTAGCAGTAATTATAATTTAAGCTATAAATAGTAAAAAATTACATTTAATTACTTTTAGCCAAGAAATTAGCAATATTTCTGAAAATATGATAATTTCCATAAATCACTATACTTTAAATAGATATAGTAATTTAATAATTATAAAATTTTAACAGCTAACAACATTTTAATAATTAATAATAAAAAGTAACAAATCGTTTATAACTTAACCTAACCCGACTAGGTCTATAAATTTGCAAGCTCAAGCAAATATTTTCTTTTGAGTTAGGTCTAGTTGAGATATGCACCGTGCTCACACATTATCAGGGATAATTAGATCTGAAGTCTAATTGGGTATCAAACTTTTGGGCCTAAGCTAAACCACCCCTAATAAGCTCAACTTGGAAGTTATATGCATATATGGTAAATATTATTATATAATATTTAAATAACAAATTTTATATTAAAAAATCATAATTTTAAAATTAACACAGGGCTCTTTATCAACAAAAAATGTGCAAGCCCAAGCCCGAGCCCAACCCTTATATAAAGCCCAAAGCTCAAGCCCGAGCCTGAGCCCAAAGCCCGATTTGTACACAAAATGTCTTAATTTTAGTATACTTTTATAAACTAATATTATATTAATTTAGTAATAATTTAATAAATTAATAAACTAATTTATATTTCCTAATAGTAAATTGATATTTATTAATAATTTAAGAAGCATATATATATATATATATTTATTTATTTATTATATATAACATAAGTACCTTTTTATATATGTAATAGTATCGGGTTGGGCTTATTTGAGAAAGCTCAAGCTTGAGCCCATGAGCCTAAAATTTTGTCCGAGCCTAAAAAATAGTGGGTCAGGAGCCGGACCGTCGGACTACCTAGCCCATGAATATGTCTAATTGTATATATCAAAAATCATATGAAATAAAAATTTAAACATCTTCATTTTTTTTTTAAATGGACCTCTTATAGCTTGGCTCGGTTTGCGGCTTGGCCTGGCCCAAGGCTCGACCCAACATGACCCGATTTACACCTCTACTTGAACTCGTCCAATACTGGGGACAGGGCGGGGAAATTCGAGGATTCCCCATCCTTGATGAGGAGTGGGGTCCCTTGCCCCTGAACCTGCCTGACATTGAGGAGTGGTTGCCTTGCCTTGAACCCGCTTGACATTGGGGATGGGGCGGGAATGTGGTAGAGTGTCTTGATAATGGGGCAGGTGAAAGAATGGTGAGATCCATCATATGGACGCCAAAAGGGTTGCGGAATGGGTGGGCGAATTTCAAAAATTTCTTGTCATTCTTCCAACTGGGAATCATATTCCCTGAATTTTCTAGGATTTATCTTGAATCAAAACCGAACCAATTCTGAACCAAAAGAGAAGGGAAGGGATATACCTGATCCGGAGAAGTAGTATCTCCCAACGTTGGTGTTCACGGCCAAAGAAAATCCCAAGAACTGCTCCCACTGAAGATGACACAGTGATGATGGAACAGAATCAGCAGTGTTCGTCCCACGAACCAGATTCTTCTGAAGAACTCGATGGAAGCAGTGAGCACCACACACAATCAAGAACTTTTCTTGATCTTCCCTTACAGAGAACTCGAACTGGCAGTAGATGGCGGCAGCTGCTGGAGGAGAAGGCTAGAGAAGAAGATGGCGAACTGCTTTTCTTTTCTCTAGGGTTTCCGAGATCCTATCTCAAGAATGCAGTGTTATCTGCGAAATCCTTTGGGTTCAAATTCTTGTAATTTGAATTCTTGTTTCTCCTCTTTTATTTGTGATTAAGAAACCTCCTAATCTCATTAGGAGTTATCCTAATCCAAATCTGTATTTGGATAAGGAGTCTTCTTAATCCACCTGTAGATTAGATCAGCCCACTCTTGATCTTATCAGGAGGTTAACATTTTCAAATCCTATTTGAATTTGGTCTCCATGAGTGGATAGGGTTAAGACCCAATCCTTTTTGGCTTAACCTAATCTCAGATCCGCCCCTTTAAGTGACTGATCAAATCAACCCAATTCGAAATGGGCTTTAGGCCCAATATGTATTAAGTGTTCAATAGGCTTCCAAACTGCTGCCCAGTTGAGCTTCTTTGTATGGCGTGGGACCTAAGCATTTATCTACACATCAGCCACATGGGTTCGGCCCAGCCTTTGTTACAAGGCCTAGCCGAATTCACTGGAAAGCCCAGTGAACCCCTTGAGCCCATCACATGGACTCTATGGGCCCAACACTTACACTAAGTGGTCCCTGGGCCAAGCCATCTTATTAAAACCCATGGACTGTGGGCAAATGCAAGAGTAGCCCATTAGGTATAACCCTAAATGGCCTTACACTCAACCTCTCAGCCCATAATGATCAAACACTGCCCGACAAGAGAGGACCTCTCCCTCGGCTGCAAGGAACAGTGTGCACTCTCTGCTCATATGGATCCCAGGAATTAAAACCATTTGCAAACATTTTGAAACCGTACATATCTATATATCTTATATATAAATTTTTCAAAACAAAATTCCAACGATTGAAATCAACTGCTGGCAGTTTGGTTTCCATCAGAGAGAGTGCATTCCCAATCATTACCTTTGTCCGACAAAGGGGTTGATCCCGTCACTATGATCACTCACTCAGATGGGTTCATGAACCATCCCAACATACCCAGGTTTTGACCCCCTCTAAGGATCTCGCGGATTGACATATCAAAGATAGCCCAATCCGCCACCTTGTGTAGTATCATAATCGAGTCTAGGGGTCAGATGTAACTTTCCAGTTTTGCCCATCAATCTCCAAGGTCCAGGACAATACTAGAAATCTGGTTCGGTTCAAAGATTCAAGTAATCCTACACTGCATGTGCCTTGGGTCTCACCCTAGCGGCTGAGACAAGCCACCCCAACATTTGGCAGCACACCAGTGTCAGCCTTGGCAGGATAAATCTCCCCAGACTTATCCAACGGCTGTGAACATTCTAAACTAACACGAGTCTCATTAAGTGCCCAGTCTAAGGGTCTTACACAGAAACATACCACACAACATGAATCAAACATGCACTTTATTCATTTACACTAAATGTCAAAAGTACATCAAAACTTATTAGAGCTAAGGGCATACAAAATTGTCTAACAGCAGGGATAGGGACGCCAGTGCCCTGCCCTGAATCCACCCGTTGTCATTCCTATATAATTGTTAATTATTAGTGAAAATAATAAAAATGTTAGTTTTTGTAATTATTTTTATTTATTTAAAGTTAATCAAATTTTCATTTAAAAAAAATAACAATTATTAAAATTAATATAAATTATTAATAAAACTAAATTTATTAAAAAATATTTATTCATATTAAATTAACAATAATTATTTTTCTTAAATCAACATTAAATAAAAATACAATTATTAAAATTTTAGATATTAACAATAACTTTGAATAATTTTGGTTAATTAACAAAAAATTTTGATTATTAATCTAATATTAATTAATATTAAATAAAATTATTAAATCTTTCGGACTTTCCCGTGCATCACACGGGTAAAAGTAAAAGCATTCATGTTGTTAAAAAGACGCTTACTTTAATGAAAAGGTCTTTACTTACCCCTATAACTTCAGGTATTTACTAAATCCTATCATATCTTTCTCACATTACTAACCACCCACCGCTTGATCTTTCAATGTTTGGGGTAGAGAATGACGTTTGAACTTTAACATCCGTTTGAACATGTTAATCAAAAGAAAATGAAAAAAAAAATATATATATCGATTTTGCCCCCTCCCCTCCCCATGTTTTGTTTAAAAGTTGGGTAAATTACAAAGACACTTTGTATTATGAGGTCGGTGACAAAGACCTCCTATAATTTAATTTTCAATGTTAGATAAAGACCTTCCTCAGTTAGTGTTCCGCCAGTTAATTTTAAAAAAGATTTTCATCCAATTATTTTATGTTTTTTAAATGCCCAAATTATCTTTTTTTTTTCTAATTTATGTTACCTTTTGTTTTAACTTATAAAATCATCTTTTATTTTTTTTACTTGTCTTTTCCATTAAAGTTAACGGAAATGGCTACGGTAAGGACAATGGTGAATGTATCTAGAGTTTTCAAAATCCATGCCCAACCGGTGAATGTCTCTTTTTAAATAACTTGCCAAAGATTTTTTTTTCCCTTTCCAACGATGAATGCCCCTTTTTTAATTAACTTATCGAAGATTTCTTCATTTTCCAGCAACAATCACTGGTGAGATGTCAAAAGTATTTTCTGACGAGAAGCAATAGAGGTATTTTTGGGTCACTTTAGTTTTAAGAGAAAATGGGCATGAGAAAAGAAAATAAAGTTTAGAGGGGCATTTTAGTAATTTAATACATTGGGGGTCTTTATCACAAATTAAAATATAGGGAGTCTTTTATCACTGACCCATAGTACAAAAGGGGTCTTCGTAATTTACCCTTAAAAGTTTGATACGAGAGGATTTATGCCCTTTTACATTTTTTACTCGACTAGTAAAAGTGTTCGTGCTGCATGTGATAATGTCAAATAATATCCTGATCAAATCTATGAACCAAGTAACGAAGACATGGTGTGTTTAGTGGCTTTAAATTTTGTATTCCATCATCAACAAAAATATTTCTTATTTATTATGCTTGTTTTGTATTGTATGATATATAAATATAGATTATCAGGGATTTATGCATTGTAGGTTGACCCATCTTACCCAAACACTTGGATCATTGGGCCTGACAAGACAAACAACCCCTGGTTCCCCTAGCCTCACCTTGGTAATTGAAAACTATGAAGTGAAAATTTTATAAATAAACACAGTAGATTGTGATCACATTGTGATCACAATGTAGCTTGTCATGTAAAGCAACCTAGCAAGTCTCATATGGATAGAGACAACAAAAGTAAAGAAGTTGTGGCACGAGAACCAAATGTACATCATCTAACATAATTGAATTTGGAAATTTTGAAAGGCTTGGACTGTGGATATTGTGCAATGTATTTAATGAAGTTTACTTCTCTATAACAGCAAAATTGTGATAATGGAGTGGGGTTTGATACCAGTATGTCACCACCATTCTGAATTTACAACAAACTCTATCTACAATTTAGGTAAAAAGAACCATAAAGCTCTACTGCTGCATTCGGGATCCTAAAAAGTCCTAGAAAGATAGTTCCAAGATCTGCAATCTTGACGAAAATGACTCCAAGCTCACAATAATTTGAACCAATAAAAAAGAAAAGGGAAATTAATAGAGCATACATAACGAGAATGCTAGTTGAAATATCGATAAATGTGTTGAGATTGGAGAGCATGTGAAGCTTCAACAACGGATGCTGCTCATTCAACACCGCCAATAGGCCACTTGCAGAGTTCGCCATCATCGCCATGGAAGCAAATATTGCACGTTCTCCTTCCTTTTATAGGGTTTCATCTTTGTTCTTCTTGTATTTTCACAAGACTAATAATTGATAAGATCGAAGCATGGAATTTTAGGGTTCGAATGAAAGTTTGAAACAACAATATCAGAACCTAGTACCGATGCCACGTCCTATGGAGTCCCAATGGAAGAAATTGAAAGAAGAGAAAATTCCTTATCTTTTCTAGTCTGGTTTCATAGGTTTCTTCGGGATCCAACAACCATCTGGAACCATGTCTTAAAGGTAATTTTTTAAAATAAGCATAAATCTTATGGTAAATTTCTTTTTCTCACTATATCCTATGTGATGGATCTGAGAAAGAGTGGATCTAGTTGAAATAACTACCGAAAGCAGGGGCACCTTCTCTCCATTCTCAGGCAGACCTCATCATCATCAAAGCTCACTTTTCACATGGAGTCCATTTGCAGAGAGGACTAAGGAGGCGACTTGAAGAGGTTTGAGATCGCAAATTTCATTCAGCATCCCCACCTCACCTTCACCGTAATTGGTCCATACATTGAATTTGGACCGACCCAAATTGGTCCAAGACATTCATTGGATTAGATTGGACCTGATCCATTTATAATGGACTCACATTGGACTAGATTGGATTGAACCAAATCCAGTCCAATTGACACCCCTACCATTTAAAAAGTCACGTCACCATTCTCAAATAGAAGTGCAAACAATTCCTTACAAGTGGTGAATTAAGTTTACAAACCACTAGAGGGGGTGTTTTAATAATACACGACACGTGAAACTATACTATAACGGTATTGGTTGGTGTCCACTTGTCTGTTCATGACTTTGTACAATGTAAGCTCTTGAAGTCGCACTAAAGGAACAGCATTTTGGAAAAAAGCCAGAATGGTAAAAGAAGAAAAAGCAAAGAAACTGGAACCAAGCAAAAGTCTAAGACTGGTCCCCTCCAGCTTACCATTAAGTAATGAAAATGAAGATAACTAGTTAAACCTTCCCTAGTACAAGCTATGTGAAGGGTCCCGACTCTCAAACCTTTATTATATTTTGAAATTAATTTGTTATTTATAAAAAATAATACTGTAAAATATTGGTGATGATTTCTAGTTTAAGCAGCAGTCCAGACCAATCCATCAACCCCACAATTTCTGGGCCTTGCTGGTTTTGTAATCCCAGTATGACCCATAATATTTACAATAGCACATACTATACGAAAATATTTTATAAGAAAAATCTCTGGTGTCGAAGGACTTTTGACCAATCAAACCCCCTTCCCCTATAAATTTGATAACCAGCTTTGATTGGGAATAAGTTTTTTTAGTATCATAGTCGAACCCTATTCCATATTAGCATTATTTTAAGAAAAGATGTTTCATATCTTATCAAGTAGGCAGCTAACCATACAAGATGCCCTATTTCTTCCATGCATGCGGAGAGTTGATGTGGCTGATCCAAACCATCCACTTTAGCCCACCTGAAAACACCAATCCTATATTACGTACCTTGGTTGGTGGTTTTTCCAAGTAAAATTAACCATTTACAGTAAATTTTAGTATAAAATTATCCATAAAAGGTTTTATTTGAGCACATGCCAGGGTCTTTTGAGTCTAAAATTTGTTCCATAGGTAACTCTTTGTTCAGGAAGTTCAATGAACAAGCTAACTAGTAAAATATTCTCATGTTATAGCATAGTATTTTCTCTTAGATGTATAACTTTTTCTATATATTTATATTATACTAATAAGGGTTCACGTGCAAACGTACGTGATAATTTTTTATGATGATGATAGCAAATGATATTTGCCAAAATGTTTTCTATATTTTTTTTTGTATTTTTATACTTTTATGTGTTTTCATCTTTTTTAATTTTTTTATTATTTAATTATGACATCAAGGGTTTACACATTTCACCCAAAAAGCTGAATTTTTTACTTATAGCCAAGCATGAAATAACTCCATTTTTGGGTTGGTTTTAAATTTATATTTCATTTCTATTGTCTACAAAATGATTATTCTTTTGTGACACACTTTTTAATATTAATATTAATTTGATCAATCAATATAAGATTCAATGAAAGAATGGACTAATAGCATAAATATAAGACTTAAAGAGAATTGAAAGAGGAGAAATATAGTAATTTAAATTACATTTTGTGCCCCCAAAATTAGAGAGGGACCAAATACAAAAATAGGGGTGTTCTAGTCAAGAATAGGAATCAATGAATATTAATGGGAGTTAATACCTTAAATATAAGACTTAAATGAGAGGGGTTTGAATGAAGAATAAATGGTTGTTGAAATTACATTTCTATCCTCATAATGAGAGGGGGACCAAATTCAAAAATTGGGGTATGTTAGTCAAACAAAAGTTTCACACTTTTAATAGTAGTAAAGATAAAGATATAGATTTGTATTTGTTTTCTCAATCATTTCTCATTAGTTTTAAGTTGTATATTCCATGCCCATCATTAATAAAATTATGTCTATTTTATCATACTTATTTTTTTAATATGACAAATATTTAATAATAGAAACATGTCCAAATTTTTAAAATTTTCTTTATCTTTTTGTATTTTTATATTTTTAAATTTGTATTATTTATTTATGACATCATAAAATCATCTATTTGACCCAAATGGTTGAACTACTAACCCACCACTTGGATGGAAAATATGATTTTATTTCTAAGTTTATTTTAAAAATATAAAATTTCATTATATTAATAGTTAGGGTTCATTACTTATATATACACTATATATTTGAGAAACTACTTATATACCTTAAACTTTTAAAAACAACTTATATATATCTTGTTGACTTTTCCGGGATCAAGTTTAATAGATTAAATGTAAAAAGACACAAGTATCCTTAACTATTCATTAAATTTTCAAAATATTCCATTTTCATTCTTTTTCATCTTCTTCTTCTTCAACATTGCAAACACCACTGCTAGAACTAAGTTGAGTGAATAAAGAAAAATAGATTATTTCTATGTTTTCATTGTAGTGATGCAATAAGCCAAACCAATATGCCCTTTGTTTTATGCTTCTTTAGCGCCCCATTGTCTTGATGCACAATGTCACTTGAAACTTGGAACTAGGGGTGTCAATGGACCGGTTTCAGGTTAGACCTCATCCAAATTGGAAGTGTTATGGACGGACTAGACGGTCCTAAAAATGATATGGACTCGAACCAGTCTGAACATGACTCGTCCATGCATAGAATGGACCGAAAGTGGACAAAGCCAATTAGTTCAAATAAGTCCGTTAGTCTGTTCATTTCATTTGAAACTTCGAAGGCTAGGGCTTGGCGACACCATCAGTCCATCCTTAGAGTCTAAAGATTGAGTGAATTTTGGTGATATTCTCCTAACTTCGGTGATAGTCGAGACGATATTTCTTTATCTCTCTCTCTCTCTCTCTCTCTCTCTCAAGTGATTTATCATTATTTATTTTTTCTCGCCCTCTCACTTTCTCCAACGATAGCACTCCTCCAGTGACAACACTCTGGTGGTAGTCTCAGTGGTATGCTTTTCATGGTTTTCTCATGTCCAATGGAAGCTTGGGGTGTACCTATCATGGTAGTCTCATATTTGGGGCTATCAACGGTAGAAAATGTAAATTTTATGGACTTTTAAATGTGGTTTTGTCTTTTCTTAGCTTTAAGTGGGGGTACCTTTGGGTTTTTGGGTTTTTTGGGTCTATTAGGCTCAATTTCATTGGTCCGGGTGTTCTAATGGGTCAGGTAAGGGGTTGGAATCAGTTCCTACCCTCTTGAGGTCCTCAGGTTGGGATTGCTAATGTGGCGATTCAATTTGATGCATCGAAATGGTATCTTTCTAGTTTAACAGTCAAATGGATGAATTATGATGTGAAATTTGACGTGCCAGGGTTTTTTGGGTCTTTGGACATAGTGGTGATGTCTGATTGGTCAAATAGGGTCAGGATGATTGAGATCTATGGCTGACAAGTTCGGATCAATGAGATTTGTCAAAAAAGGATCTTGGTTTAATGAACGGTCAAACGTGGGACTTTTGGGATGAAAATTGGTGGGTAGACACTTTTGGTCATCCTAAATCTGATGGAAGCTACGAATCTTTGATTTGATGAATGGATTAATAGATTTAGTCCAGATCAAGGTCTTAGCATATGGTTTTCCAATCAATGAGAGGATCTAAAATAGAATCTTACTTTTTCAATGGTCAAATGGAGGTGTTTGGTCATGAAATTTGATGTGCTAGGGATTTTTGGTCTCCAAATACAATGGTAAGGTTCGATTGGTCATATAAACTTGGGATGATGGATGATAAGCTCTAACTAATGAGATTTATTGATATAGGATCTAGGCTTGATTGGGGGTCAAACGGAGGAATTTTGAGCTGCAATTTGGTGGATAGGCACGGATTAAGGTGTGGCATCAAGCGGATAGTTCTAATCTAAGAAAGATATGGTCGATCTTGACAATCGTTTAGGGCCATCAAAATGGGATGTTGGTGTTTTTGTGGTTAATCATCGTAGATTTGTTGTGGGATTCGTTAATTGATTGGTTTCTAGTGATCTTGAGGTGATTGGTGTATTGGATTTGATTTTGAGGAGTTAGAGTTTGAATATCGCATAGATCAGGGCCATTAAAAAGAAAGTTGGCATGATGAATGGTGAATCTTTAGAGTTTAGTCCTCAAAATTGATGTGTAACTAAGTTATAATTTTCCAAGTCTAGGAGTGGTGTCTGATCGGATGTTGAGTTGATCTCAAGGTTCTTAAGGTCAAAGAAGGGTATTTTGGGGTTTTGGAAAGTCTTAAGTTTCCCAGTTTTTAAGGTCTAAGAGGACGGTACATAAAGGTAGTGTGAGGGGACCGAGTAAACATTAGGTGCTAACAACTACCCCTCTTTGTTGGAGGTAGCAAGTTGTCGAACAACAAAGATAAAGAAGTACTCAAAGATTTTTGTGAGGGGTAAGAGGTTGCAAACCGGAATTTTGCTGCTAGAATTTCAGTCAAGGTTGAAGTTAATGTAGTGCAAACTCTTTGCTTGGAAGGTGTTATATCCCAAGCCTTGGATGGCAATTGTAACTATCAAACAAACATGAGAAAAACATAGTGGTGCCATCTTAAAAATAGCTAGCATTAGTTGATGTTTGATTTTTTATTTTAGCATGCATTGGTGATTGAATTTTGATTTGAATTTTTATGGGTTTTGATTAGTTATTTGATTTATGGATTTTGATTTTTTATATGAGTTTTTAAGGGTTTTAATTTTTGAAAATATTTGATGGAAGTTTAATATGGATTTTGATTTTTGAAATCAGTTAATTGGTTTAAATATTTGATGGAAGTTTATTAAATTAATATGAATTTTGATTTTTTTATTTGAGTCTTATAGGTTTTCATTTTTGAAATTAATTATTTATTTTAAATATTTGATGGAAGTTTACTAATTGCATATGAATTTTGGCTTTTGATTTGAGTTTCTCTAGTTTTTGATTTTTGATGTTTGATGTTGAAATCATTTTAGGAAACTATTTTGAAAACTTGACAAAGGTCTTGTGATGCTATAGTGTATGTTGTCATTCTGATAGGTAACAAGAGCCCTTCATATAGGAATTACTTGCCCATTAAAACTTTGATAATTCGGGTGACGAAAATTGTGAGGTGCAAAGTGTACGATGTTAAAATAAGTGTAATGCCCCTAGTAATGGTTTTGATTTCTTAAGGATGGTTTGAGGATAAGGTGGTCTGGTCACAACTTATCAAGGTTTCTGTGGTAGACATACATGCATCGGTGGCAAAAGATTTTTGAACTCTACAATTGCTTTTGTGAATGCTCGAACTGAAAGTTATTTTTTTTATGAGTGATTTACCTAAAGGTAGCTCACACGGGACTTTTTTATTTGGATTATGCTAAGAGAATACTTTTAATTGATTTCAAGATTTTGCATAAAGGCAAGCCACACAAAGTGATAGATTTTGATGGATTATGATGGGTATTTGATTATACCCGAAGGAAGATTGCACAAAATGAGAGATCTTAATGAATTTCGATAGGTATTTGATTATGCCCAAAGGTGAATCACATGAAGCAAAGGTCACATGAAACAAAAGTTTTTAATGAATTTTTATGGGTATTTAATTATGATTGAAGGTGGATTGAGAGATTTTGATGAATTTTGATGGGTATTCGGTTATGCTTGAAGGTGGATCAAGAGATTTTGAGGAATTTCGATGGATATTCAATTATGCCTAAAGGAAGACCGAACGAAGTGAAAGTTTTTAACAAATTCCGATGGGTATTTGATTATGCCCAAAGGCAGATTGCATGAAGTGAGAGATTTTGATGAATTTCAATGGGTATTCGATTATGACCGAAAGTGGATTGCATGAAGTGAGGGTCGTACGAAGCAAAATTTTTGATGAATTTTTATGGGTATTTGATTATGCCCGAAGGTGGATTGCACGAAGTGAGAGATTTTGATGACTTTTAGATTATGCCCAAAGGCAGATCGCATGAAGCGAAGGTTACACAAAGCAATTCTTTTTATGAATTTTGATAGATTTTACAATTTTTGAATGATTTAGATGAAAAAAGTTGGATGATTAATGACTTTTGGATTTAGACAACTTAGATGAAAGCAACTTGCACAGAAGGATTATGAAAGAAAATATTTTTAGGTAACTTTTGATTTGGATTAGGTGCATGCCAAAATTTTAGATGAAAGATTTTTGGATAATGAAAGAAATTTATATGAAAATTCTTAAATGGTTAGGATAAAAGACTTTTGGATGATTTTAGGTTTTCGGGAAAGCTTTTGGATGATTTGGAAAAGATTTTTGAATGCTTTAGAAAATATTTTTGGATAAAAGGAAAAAAGATGTGATTGATCTTTTCATTTTGTTTTCATTTTTTTGATGGTCAAAACTTTCTTTCGACAAAACAATGACACTCAAAAGAGCCCGCCTACCCTTAATGGGATGTGAGATTTGATGACAGAAGCACTGTTGGTTTCAGGGATATGCATCTTAAAAGTGTTAGATGCTAATTGGAAATTCACTTCGGGAAAATATTCGAGCAAGAGATAGTTGCCCCTTAACACAGAGATTGAATTTTCACGATTTGTTGAATCAAACTTCTTATGCTTTGATATTCTTGCCCTGAGTTTGGAATGCATATTTTTCTTTTTTTTTCACATCTCTTGCCCCTAATTTAGTGTTTCCAAGTCCGACTTCTTTTTTCTTCTCTTTTTTTTTTTTTTTTTTTTTTTTTTTTTTTTTTTTTTTTTTTTTTTTTCTGGGGTGCCTACACTTGATTCTGTCATTGTCAGCGAAAAAAGGTCTATTCAAGGTCAGCTTGCTAATCTCTCAAAGATCGAGGAGGTCTTATTAGATGGGATGAAGCATAACTTAGAATAGGATTCAAATTTGAAAGATATGAGGCTCAAATATTCTTTTAACATAGGTTTTATATGCTTGATTTGACAAATAGGGCTTTTAGCACACATTTTGTTTTGCTTTTCTTTTTTCTTTTTATTCCCTTGGAATGAGAAATGCTTTTCATGTTTTTCAATGTCATGAGCCATACATCTTTCTTGATCCAAGAGGACTTTATGTTAGAGTGAAGAATAAGGTGGGGGTAAAGTGAAATTAGAGAATTAACATTCAACCTTACTAGTTTTTTTTTCTTTTTTTTTTTTTACTTAGTATAGGGGCATTTGAATATTTGACATTTGTCTCTTTAGACCAAGGTTTAGTCAAATAATAGACTCAAAGGGTTGGTTGGTGGATCAAAGACAAGGTAATATGACCAATAGATAGCCTCCCGTCATTTATTGACTGTATGTATGACTCATGAAATGAAATATAGGTCAAGCTTGTTCCTAATTGACCACTCAAGAGAGAATTATTATTGTGGAAAATGTTAGGGCCCTTTAGTGAGTTTGCACCTAGTTCTTTCTATTTCTTCATGTTTTTTCTTTCATTTTTTTTTATTTTTACTTTTTTACCCTTTTGATTTATGCATCTAGGAAACTTTGGGATTTATCAAAGAAAGGTTTTGATGAATGGCTTAAATGGGTTGACTATCATCTAAATGAATGATAAGGGACCAAGGAAAATGATCGGCCAAAAATGCCCTCTAGTCCTTTCTTTAATCGATCAACAATTGACAGTGGTTTTGATGCCTTGATTTATGCTGATACAGGAGTAGTTGTTACAAGTTGACTAAATTGCCCTTATGCCTTTAGTGCCTGTGTTATCTAGGGCTTGTCCCCTTTTTCAATTATTTCCTTATTTGAATTTCCACTTGACAAGCAATTTCTCATAAGAACATATTGATGAAACTTTTTGCAAATTTTTGATCATCAAATCTAGACATTAGAAGGATAAATTGAACCTAGTTCAATTTGTTGTTTTGTCGGGAGTAAGCATTGAAAAATAACTAAGTACCCTAAACTTTAAGGTACAAAGAAAAACAAAGTTCAATGCAAATGTGCTTTAGGCGGAAGCATATCCATAAGCTTGAGTTTAGGATTGTATTGGCCATCATCAATGAGGCATTGGATAGCATACTTTAGTTGCCAGCATTCATTGCTCATGTCCTGGTCCTGATGGTAGGCACAATAAGCCTTCTGATTGAAATTCTTTAGATCCATAGAAGGTTTTCAAGACAAAAAATGAAGGTATATTTTCTCAACCAAGATGGGCAAAAGTTGGGAAGGTTAGCAAGGTAACAGGTTGAACTTCTTCACTTCATTCTTGAATGGTTGAGTTATTGGTGTAGGATTTGAAACAAAAATTAGTGATGTTGCTCATGTCCGGGAGATTAGCCAATCAACTTTGAAGGTTAGCAGGTTAACAGGTTCACTACTTTTTGAAACTCTTCAATCTCTTGTTGGATTTTGAATTGATCTCTGGTAGGTGTAGTCATTAGACTTTAGATGGACTGCAAACATGCATGCAATGAATATTAGTGAAGTAATACAGAGATGCTACATGCAATGCCTAGACTATAAGGGTGTGTACCTGGGGGTGTCTCAATAGAAAGCCTAGGGTTTTTAGGAGAAAATTCTAAAAGGTGTTTATTTAAGTCCTAAACTTTTACTTTTATTTGATTATCCAAGTTGCACCCAAGTGTCACTGCCCAAGCTACCTATGTACCCCTTGTAAGGGATCAAACCACTCGTAGTTCTTGAAAATGTTACAAATTTGATTACATATTTTAGTTTATGTTTTAAAGGATATTGTCTGGCATCGATTAGATCTTTGGTGCTACCTTTGAGAATTGTGCAATTGTTCATTGAGTGTTCCTGTCTTTGGCGATAAGCGTAATACTCATCTAACTTGAAGCTCTTTGGTAGAGGGTTAGGAATTGGTTTTGGTGGCAAAGGTGTTTGAAATCCATTCTCAATCAGTTGAGGAAGTAATTAAGACTACAGAGGGAGGGGAGTGAATCATCTCTTGATTTTGAAATGATCAATTAAAGTTTGACGTTTTTGCATTGAAGAGAAAGGTTGATGTATGGTGACAACTACAGTCGGTTCTTTTAGTTGATTTGTGGATGCTAAGTGGATTTTCTTGTCCTTAACTCCCCATTCGATGTGAACACCAACTTCTTGCAATTGATTAAAATCTTGGAAAACTTTTCCTATCATTAACGAATAGAAAGGTTCTCTGAGTGACTTGATGAAAATCTTAATTGCATCATCCTCTTTCATGGGTTCTTTCACTTTGATAGACATAATATCTCATCGTTTCAAATACATAGAGAAGTTTTAATCTGGTCCTTAAGTAAGGTATTCTAGATCACCCCATGTTAGTGATGAGTGGAAATCAAAACTATCAATAAATTATTCCACTAATTTGTTTCTTGTCTTCTGAGTGTCTATGTTAAGCTGTGTATGCCAATCCAAAGTGGATCTTTTTAAAGGAAGGGGAAATCCATCATATGAATGACCAAACCATGCTAGATGGTTGGGCGAAATTTCAAAAATTTTCTTTTACCCTTCCAGGAATCGTATTCCCAGTTTTAGAAAAAATGCTTTTCTTAGGATCCTTCTTGCATTGAAACCATACCAAATTTGAAACCAATAGAAAGGGAGAAGTATACCTGATACAGATTCCACAATTGTAGCTCCCAAAGTGGTAGTTCATGCCCAAAGAGAACACCAAAACCAACTTCCACTGAAGATGGCACAACTTGAACTGAAGTCGGTTCAACAACAAAACATAGTTTTTAGCAAAACTGTAATCCAACACCTTGGATCGAACAAGGAAGGTGAGAATGAATTGAATCTAATATTTTCTTGTAAAAATCAGAATTCAAAACTGATTTATATCAATTCAAGAACCGGAGTTTGAATTAGGGTTTTTGGGGCAACAAGAGCATAAAGAGAGAACTAAGAGCATAATGATAATTGGAGCAGTTCACCCTCCTCCTTTTATAAGCCTTAAGGACTACAACTCCTAATCAAATTAGGAGGTTCCTAATCCAAATCTTTATTTGGATTTAGACCCTCTTAAGTGGATAAAACTTATCCTCTTATCCAAATGGCTGATCTAAACCCATATCGAAACCTATATTCGCCCAAATCACATGACTGCTTAAGTTGTCATGTGACACCCTAATTAATCCAGTTAATCATGGGCTTTAGGCCCAATAAGCAAGTGACTCACGTCCCTAGGTAGTTGCTAGCCCATTTGGTTCTCTTTGTATGGCATAGGACCCCAACAATAACCTCACATAAGCACACATGGGTTCGGCCCAACCTCTATGAAAAAGGCCTAGCCGAATTCACTGTCAAGTACAGTGAACCCCTGAGTCCATCAGTATGGGCTCTTAATGGGCCCAACATTTACATTAAATGATCATTGGGCCCAACATTTATAAAGGCCCAAGGACAATGGACTTAAGTGAGATATAACCCATTAGGTAAAATAGCCCTAAATGGTCTTTCACACTTAGCCTCTCAACCCATAATGATCAAACACTACCCGACAGGGAAGGACCTCTCCCTTGGCTACAAGGTGCAGTGTTGCATTCTCTACTCGGATGGGTCCCAGGAATTAAAACCTTTTGCAAACCTTTTTCTTAAAACAAAATATATATTTTTGTATAAATATATTTTGCAAAACAAATCTCAAGCAAAGTTGAAATCGACTGCCGACAATTTTGGTTTCCATTAGAGAGAGTGCAGTCCCGATCATTCACTTTGTCCAACAAAGGGTCTGATTTTGTCACTATGATCACCCACTCGAGTGAATTCTTAGACTGCCCTAACATACCTAGGTTTTAACCCCCAAAGGATCTCACAGATTGGCATATCAAAGACAGCCCAATCCGATACCCAATGCAATACCATAATTGAGTCTAGGGGTTATGTGTAACTTTCCAGTTTTGCCCACCAGTCTCCAAGGTCCAAGGCATAACTAGAAATTGGTCTGGGTTTAGTGTTTCGAACAAACGCACACTGCATGTACTTCGGGTCCAACCCTGGCAGTTTAGGTAGGCTGCCCCAACCTTCTTGGTAACACATTAGTGCCAGCCTTAGTAGGATAAACTTCCCCAAATCTATCCAACGGCTGAAAACATTCTAAATTAACACAAGTTTCATAAGTGTCAAGTTTAAGGGTAATTACACAAAAATACGCCAATTATAACATTAAACAATTATGTACTTTTATTCATTTACAATAAATGTATCAATACATTAATTTGATTGGAGCTAAGGGCATATATTGTCTAACACCTTTTAGGCTCTTAGAAAATAATTGTGCTAATAATCTTTTATCAGATCCATGTTGAAACATGTTCATACAATAAAGGAGGATGTGAGCTCTAGGACAACTAGATTCATCATACTTGTGGAATTTTGGGATTTTAACCTTTTAGGAACATCAAGGTTGGGGTATGGGCACAAAACATTAAACTCAATTATCTCTTTTGGTTGGGATACTCGTATGTCCTTCATGTCTACCATCATCTTGGCCAACTCTTCTTGGTAGAGCATAATTAACAATTCTTGCTTGGCAAGAAGTTGATCAGAGACTTGCTTCATTACGATCCTGAAAGGGTTCTATCATTACTTAAATGTATTTGATTGGTGTTGTACCATTTTATTTTAGCCTAAAAGTTAGTTGTCTCAAGGGTTTATGTTAATAGTTCTATGAAGGTATCAATCTAGGTTGTAAGTGGTGAGAATAGATTGTTGTGGACTAAGGGCTGCTTCTAATGGTGCAATGACATGCAACATGCAAATGATGAAGTGCGGGCAAAAACCATGAAAAACCACGATAAAACCGACTTGCCCTTAGTATGCACCTAGAGCATCGAGGCTACTATGACTAGGCAATAATGGGTCAAGGGTAAACTTGACTTAGAAAGGGTGTAGGGTGCTATGGATGAGGTTGAGGTAATAGACTTGGTGTGAAGTGCTAGAGTTGATGTGATTCCAGAGATGTCGATTCTACAGTGGGTGCGGCTATTGATTGGAAGGGTCCTAAGAAGGATAGTTATGCGGGTTATTAAATAAGATAGCTTCCTCGAAGGAGGTCAATGGAACCAAGTAAGGATGTGTAGGGATCTATGGACAAGTAGACTAGGTTATGTAAGGGGAACATCTTAAATTAGTGGACCTCTGTTGAAAATTGGGACAAACATTTAGAAAGTGAAAACCAAGGTCGAGCTTGAAGTTGGAAAACAAATCCAATGTTTAAAAGAACTTTGAAAAATCTTTTGGGGTTTGAGCGAACTTGATTAACTTTGTTGATTTTGATAAGATTGAAAGAGTATTCATGGACTTTGATATTTTCTCAAGATTATGGAATGTTGAATTTTGCAATTGACTAGACATGACTTGAAATTATGTGAGTTAGGATTTGATAAAGAGACTTTATTTGACAACCCTTACAATAGAATTTGATGGTTTGATAATTTTATTTCACTTTGTTTTATGAATTGTTCCTTTATTGTGTTTTTGTTGACTTGATAGATTTATATATTAGATGATTCTGGAAATAGATTTTTATTATGAGTTAGGTATTGGGATTTGATGTCATTTGGTACATTTGTTCTTTCCCCTCATTTTATTATTAATTTTGGGACTTGGGCAACTAGTGTTGTAATTGGGATCAAGTTTTAATTTAGAAGACTTTTAGTTCTAGAAAATTCTCTTGGGTTTTGGAAAAGCTTAAGACTAGAAGGAAATGTCAAGAGTAATTAGTTCCTGCACCATGTTTATGAAACAACAGCATGTTTTATGTTTCTTCCCAAGAGCAAACTCATTGGGTAAGGGATCTCTACACCATATGTGTACAAACTTTACATCCCAGAGTTTTGAAGGTATAAAGGTCCAAGTGGCCTTTTGATGTTATTTCTCAATAGTAACTTATAGAGTCAAACATCTACTTGGCCTAAATTTAGTTGAGGGAATGAAGTATCCTTTGATACTAGTCAAGGGAGGTTAGACCCTTTACCATATATATCTACCAGATACTCCTGGAGTGGGTCAATGTGACATTTTAATGCTACTTCTCAAGAGTTAATTTCGTAGAGTCATGCATCTACATAGCTAAGAGACAGACACATGACAAGTAATAAAAGGGGTCAAAATGGCCTTTTGATGATACCTTTCAAGATTTGAGCTCATAGAGTCATGCATCTACTTAGCCAGGATTGGGAACAAAAACCTGGAGTTGGAACATGGTTATTTTAGATGAGAGTTTCATATTTTGATAATTGTAGTTTTGATTTTTATCTTAACTCCTAGATTTCTTATCCTTAATTTTTTATTATTGTATTTTGAATCTTAAATGAAATTTGTAGATTTCATTTTGATTTGTTTTTTTATTTAATTATTTTTGAATTTTTTTCTTACATTATTATTGTTATTTGACTTTCATTCAAGATTTTGATATGTTAAAGCTTACTTGGGATCTAGCTTAAACTTGGATAACATTTGGAAATTTGGGCGTAAGTGTTTCCTTTGGTTATTTTTATGGTGTTTTAATCTCTTCTAATGGAAGATCAAATCTTATTTTTTTGTTGTTTTTTTAACGGGTTAAAAAAGTCAGGGTTTCATTTTTTATCCTACTTCTAATGATGGCAACCACATAGTGCAACACTCATGGTGTCCTAGTCCTAATTACACTATAGTTCCTCTAGCCTACTTTCATATAAGGCATTTATGTATGGGTATTCTAGGTGTGACGCATGGAGTTGATAGGTGGGTTCTAGACTCAAAAGTTCTAGTCAAGTTGCTAGCCTTCAAACCTCTACCCATGGATAAGTGGGCTTCTTTGATTAGTGGCTAGTTTGAAGGTTTTGGTGGAACTTTTGAGGACCAAAGTCCAGAGACATGCACCTACTATCCTTCCTCTAATAGGTAAAATGGGATTTTGATTCTATTTACATGAGAGTGTGTGAATTGTGAGTGTTCAAGCATGCAAGAAAAATAAATAGGAAAGAAACAAAGAACAAGGGGAGTATATAGCCATATGTTCAAATTTACAAGCAATCCTACAAGTATCCAGGTGGCCACATTTGGGGATCTAATAGAAGCTAAGTTCTCTTGATGTATTTTAACAAAAACAAAGAAAAGGAAAGAGCAGAACAATAAATAAATATAATTTACTCTTACCAAAAAACAAGGATAATCACATTTAGTTATAGAAAAAGAGAAAACTACAAATTCTTAGAGATTACCAAAAGAATAGAGGGGGTGAAGAAAAAACAAGGGATGTGATTTAGGTGCAATAAGACTGAATTAAAGTGCGATGGATAGGTTTTGAGGTGCAATGAGCAGGTTCTAGACTACGATGAGCAAGAAGGAAGATGCGATGAACAAGTTTTGAGGTGTGATGAGCAAGAAGGAAGGTGCAATGAGCAGGAAGGGAGGTGTGATGAGCAAGTTCTAGAGTGCGATGAACAAGAAGGAAATCTGATTTTGATGTTGAAGTCTATGATTGGACTAAACTCAAGTGCAATTTTGTAGTTTGGGGTTGTGGAGGATTAAGAGAATGTGTGATTTGGCTATCTAAAATGCGATGAGACTGAGAGAAGGTGTGGTTTTGGACTTTCTAAGTTGTGATTGTCATAAAGGAAACAATGATTTTGAACTATTAGGCTGTGATGGGATTGGAAGGTGCTGCGATTTTGAACTTCTAGGTTATAATGAGATTGAGAGAATGTGTGATTTCAAATTTCTGGGTTGCGATGGGTTGAAAGTAATTGTAATTTCAAATTTTTGAGTTGCGATGGAATGAAAGGAATTATGATTTTGAATTTCTGGGTTGTGATGGGTTGAAAGGAATTACGTTTCTGAGTTGTGATGGGGTGAAAGGAATTGCAACTTTGAATTTCTAAGTTGTGATGGGGTGAAAGGAATTACGATTTTGAAGAATGTGTTTAGGGTGAGACCTTGATCATGATTTTGGTGAAGACACGGTTTTGGGTGTGGTTTTAGATGTGATTTTGGCAAAGGTACAATTTTAGGTGTAGTTTTTGGTGTGATTTTGGCACAAGAACGATTTTAGGTGAAAGTTTGGTTGCGATTTTGGCACAGAAATGGTTTTGGGTGTACAAGGAAGAGATCTATCATGCCAACAAACGCTAAAACACGCTTTTGAATCGCATTGGGAATGTCTATCACGCCTAACCTTCTTGAGATGCGATTTTGAATTGCAACCCAACAAGTTTTAAATTCTTAAATCTTCTCAGTACATAACAGAAAAATCGCGAAATTGGACCCAAATAACACCCTATAAAGGTCTTGATAATTCCTAGTGGAGCCGCCAATTGTAAACTCCGGAAAACTCATGGCCAACTCAAAGAAATGGAGCCGCCACCCATTTTTTAGAGGAAATGGGCCCTCATTTTTAGATTCAAAAAATTGATTTGCTCGCTTTGATAGTGACTCTGTTCTCCATGGGAAAATGCACACAACCGAGAGAATTTGGGTCCCAAGGATTGGGAGAGGGAAGGTACTAGGCATCCTTTCTCTAAGTTGTTGTAGCAACCCAATATGGGAGTTGTTGAGCCTCAATTTCTAATGAAGATAAACAGAAATGGCTGCAGGAATTTCTTAAGTCTGGAGGAGAATGCTTTCAACTTCTCTTAACACCAATTTTGAGGTGATATTGTCAAGTCTTAGGTACTGGTTTACCTAAGACCCTTGCCTCTCTGCCTTTATTTTTAGTCAAGAATAAATTGCAAATGATGGTTCTCCAACATTTTAGAACTTCAAACAACCAAAAAAAACTAAAAAAAATAGAGATTACGAAATCAGGTTGAAAAGTTAAAATGAAAGACTTACCTTTTGTATGTACCTTGTCAAAAGTTTTCCAGTAGCTAGGGATGAGATACAATGAAGATTAAATGGGTTCTTAAGCTAGGGAGTGCTTCTGGTTGCAACAACTTTTGCTTAAAAATGGAGGAGGTAAGTTTGGAATCTGAGGTTCAAAGTACTTCTGAATTTTGGGTGAATAGAAGTTAATATATGGGCTAGGAAAGAGCTCTCTTCTCTCTTCTCCATCCTCCTTTCTAGCTCTCTCTCTCCCTTTGTCCCTCTCTAGTTCCCCTCTCTCTCTTTCTACGGACCTCTCTTTAAGATTGAGTTAGATCAGTATTTACAAAGAAATGGAAATAATGATGTGTAAAAATGATATTTGTCATGCTCCTGCAATATGTAAAAATCTGCTCTCTGTCAGTTGCTTCACTAGAGATAATGATGTATATTTTGATTTCCATTGTGATTGTTGTTTTGTGAAGGATTATATGAGGAGAATTCTCCTACGAGGGGTTAATAGAGATGGTCTATACTGCTTCCCATCTTCTGCCACTGTCTCCACATCAATCATCTCCATAGGCGTTGATTGGGGAGTGAACCACGGTTCAAGGCTGGCATTTACGGTTAGGACATGCAGATCTTTGGATTGTGTGATAGGTTATTTCTTAGTTTGGTCTTCCTTACAGTTTAGACAAGTCACTTAGCTCAATTTGTGTGTCTTGTCAAATGGGTAAAAATCATAGGTTATCTTTGCAGTCTTCTTCTTTTCAATCTAGGAGACATTTATGGAGGTGTTTGGTTGTGAAGTTTGACATGTTGGGGTTTTTTGGGTCTCAGAATACAATGGTAAGGTCTGATCGTTCATATGAAGTTGGGATAATGGATGGTGGGTAGGCACGTTTTAAGGTGAGGCATCAAGTAGATAGTTCTGATATGAGAAAGATATGGTCGGTCTTGGTAATCATTCAGGGCCATTAAAATGGGATGTTGGAGTTTTTGTGGTTGAACATCATAGATTTGTGGTGGGATTCGCTAGTTGACTACTTCCTAATGATCTTGATGTGAGGTGTGTGTTGGATTTAATTTTGTGGAGTTAGAGTTTGAATATCGCGTAGATCGGGGCCGTTAGAAAGGGAGTTGGCATGATGAATAATGGATCTTTGGAGTTTAGTCATGAAAATTTATGTGTAACGCCTAGGGGTGGTGTTTGATTAGACATTGATGTTGATCTCAAGGTTCTTATTTGTCCCACAGATTGTGTCAAAAGAGGGTATTTGAGGTTTTGGAAAGTCTCATGTTTCTATGTTTTTGGGGTCTAAAAGGAGGGTACATAGAGGTAGGGTGAAGGGATTGAGCAAAAATTGGGTGCTGACAATCATTAATTTTGGAGTTATGATAATTGGGAGCAATTGTACATGCCATAGTAGATAATTCTCATATTTAGTTTTATAAGTAAATAGTGAGTAATATTTGGCATAGTAGCGGCAGACTCTGTAGTTATAAAAGGAAGCAATGAGTTGGCTAGTATTGCTCTTAGCAGCTCCTACTTGTTAGTAGCATTAGACTAGGATTAGGATAATCCTGAGATAATCTCTATCATGATTAGGATAAGACTAGGATAATCACACTCCTTAGAGTCCTAGTCTATGCTACTTGTTACATCTCACTTATCTTGTACAATCATAATTGTAATCAAACTCTAACTCTAACTCTAATCAATATAAATGCATACCTAGGATCAGTTGAAAGTCACATTGAATCATAGAGTTTCTTCTTTATTTATTATCTTGTTTTCTCAATTCTTTTCATTTTAACTTGGTATTAAAGCTTATGGCCACTGATCCAGAAGCAAGAAATGTAACCTCCAATATGGGTAGCAGTGGAGTTATGTCGAATGGAAGCTCTTCAGTTCCTTCAATTCAAAATGTTCTACATTATCTCCCAATTAAATTGTGAAGTGATAATTACCTACTCTGGCGAGCATAGTTTCTACCGATTCAGAGACATCATCATCTGATGGAGATGGTAGAAGGCAAGAAGAAACCGCCACCTCAGGAGATTGAAAATCCAAATGGAACCAGAACCATTCCAAATCCAGAGTTCGAATGATAGTGTGATCTTAATCAGCTCATGTTGAGTTGGTTAGTTTCATCACTCAATGAAGGTGTGATGGTGCAAGTGGTCGGACTCTCAACCTCAATAGAAGTTTGGGGAACACTAGTGAAAAGCTATTTGACCTACTTTAGGTCGAGGATTCTACAATTGAGAATACAACTTTAGAGTCTAAAAAGGAATCTATATCCATCTCTACATACATTCAATGGGCAAATCAATCTTAGATAGTCTCTCCACTATCTATGAACCGATAACCAAATATGATCTCGTTCTTTTTATTCTCATTAGTCTTGATAGTGAATATGATATCGTTGTTATTGCTCTTACAAATCATCCTGATGTTGATAGTCTTGGTATTCAAGACATTATGGGATCATTACTCAACCATGAAAATTGGCTCAATGAGCAATCTCGTTCTCTGAATGATGGATCTATTAATGCTAATTTTGTTGGTACAAAAAATAAAAATTCCTCACATCAAGATAAACCCAACCAATAGTTTCCTAATTTTAATAGTGGTCACAAAAGGGGTAGGGGTCGAGGACCCTTTCCATTCAGTCATCAATAATTTTATCAAAATAATTTTAATCAACAACAGTGGTTTCCCAATGGAGGACGCAGCAATAAAATTCCTAATATTGTTTGCCACTTTGCAATAAAAATGGTCATGGTACACTACAGTGTTGGAAAGCCAGGTATGTGTTTGGTTTCCAGAATGATAACTCATCTAATGATCCTTTAGCATTCTATGGAGGTTTGTAGGCTCCTTAGTACCAGTTCGTCAACCCCCATAATGGGAACTTGACATTTGACCCAACTTGGTATTTGGATTCGGGTGCTACTCACTACATGACTCCAAACATTGACAATTTACAGAACCGGTCAAAGTATATGGGTTATGATCAAGTTAAAGTTGGTAATTGGCAAGGTTTGCACATACTTCATACTAGGAATTCTTCTCTTCAATTCAATCAGTTTGCTTTCAGTTTAAATAATATTTGTCATGCTCCCGCAATATTTAAAAATCTGATCTCTGTCAATTGCTTCACTAGAGATAATTATGTGTATTTTGAATTCCATCGTGATTGTTGTTTTGTGAAGGATTATACGGGAGAATTCTCCTACGAGGGGTTAATAGAGATGGTCTATACCACTTCCCATCTTCTGCCACTATCTCCACATCAATCATCTCCATGGGCGTTGATTGGGGAGCGAACCACAGTTTAAGGCCGGCATTTACGGTTAGGACATGTAGCTCTTCAGATCGTGTGATAGGCTATTTCTCAGTTTGGTCTTCCTTACAATTCGGATAAGTCACTTAGCTCAATTTGTGAGTCTTGTCAAATGGGTAAAAATCATAGGTTATCTTTGCAGTTTTCATCTTTTTAGTCTAGGAGACCTTTAGAATTGATTTTTTTAGATGTATAGGGACTAGCCTCAATTAAATCAAATAGTGGGCATTGCTATTATATTTTATTTTTTTATAATTATTCAAAATTTTTATGGATTTATCCTATGAGTCAAAAGTCAATTGTTTGATATTTTTCTAAAATTTAAGTGGCATGTGGAAGCGTAATTCAATTCCAAAATTTGGTCTTTTCAATCCGATTAGGGAGGAGAATATCACAAATTATCCAAATATTTGGAGTCACAAGGTATCACTCATCATGTCACCTACTCTCACACTCATGAATAGAACGGAATGGTTGAACGGAAGCACCAACACATCATCAAATCAACCCTCTCTCTATTGGCCTCCTGAATCTCTCGCATTCCTTTTGGGTAGATGTGGCAAAAACTGTAGTTTATCTAATTAATAGGCTTCCTACTGCCTCTCTTCATGGTCGATCTCCTTATGTGGTGCTCAGTACAACCACATTCATAAGGGGTATCGTTGTTTTCATCCGGCTTCTAAAAGATTATTTATTGCAAGACATGTTATTTTTTATGAATCCTTATTTATGGGTATTCCACATCATCTTCAGCTCTGGAGGTCCCTTTCACCACTGGGACTTTTATTTTAGCACCACCTCGGCATTCCAATTCTACAAATATTTCTCCCTCACTAGAAGCCGCCAATTGCCAAGTCCTTTACATACTGCACCTTCCGATTCCTCTCCGACTCCATCCAGCATGGTAGAATCTACTCTGACTCAGCAACCTATCACTTCGGTAACTACTCCTGTTCGATTTTGCAACATTCAAGATATTCTTGATAATGCACTAGTCATTTAGGCCCTGGCTCATTCCCATTCTACGATCACACGTTCCATGGATAGCACATTACTAGTTCATTCTCATCAGATCTTGAGGTACCCTCTCCCTAACTCCATTATCTCTTTTCTTACTTCCCAAGAGGCAAAACCTCATTCTCACACTGAGGCCATGAAATCCCCTCATTGGCGTGATGCTATGCAGAAAGAATATAATGCTCTAATTAGTAATGGGACTTGAGAACTTGTTCCTTAATATTCTAATATGAATGTTATCAGCACTAAATGGGTATTTAAAACAATGAGACATCCAGATGGTACCCTCAACTTCTATAAAGCTTGCCTTGTGGCATAAGGCTTTAATCAAATCCTGGGTCTTGACTTTTTTGACACGTTTAGTCCAGTCATTAAACTAGTAACTATTCGTACCATACTTTCCCTTTCTCTCTCTCACAATTGATTGGTTCATCAACTGGATATCAACAATGCCTTCTTACATGGCCTTCTAGATGAGGACATCTATGTTGGACAATCCAAAGGGTTTGAAGATCCTTCTTGCCCTAATCATGTCTGCCAACTTCCTAAGGCTTTGTATGGTCTCAAGCAATCTCCTAGAGCCTAGTATTCTTGACTTAGTAGTACTCTTTTGTATATGGGTTTTCAAAATTCTACTGCTGATCCTTCTCTGTTTATTTTTTATCGTGGTGACACTAAATTATTTATTCTCATTTATGTTGATGACATTATTCTCACCAGGAACTCGTCCACTACGATTGATCACTTTTTGGCCTCTTTATCTAATATCTTTCTGTTGAAAGATTTGGGTACCTTGCACTATTTTCTTGGCATTGAGGCTCAGTACAATTCTTCTGGCTTACATTTATCTTAATGGGAGTACATTTTTGAATTACTTCTTCACACTCATCTTGATGGCATCAAATCCGTCTCCACTCCTATGGCTACTTCAATAAAACTATCGAAGTTCTCTAGCATGCCTCTTTCTGATCCTACAGAATATTGGAGTGTGGTTAGTACTCTCCAATGCATCACTTTAACAAGGTTGGATATCTCCTTTGCAGTAAACAAGGTATGCCAGTAAACAAGTTATCTTATTCTTATTGAATAGTTAATTGGATTCAAATTCGGGTATGACCTGATTCGATTCAATAAATATCCAAATTCGACCAATTATTTAATTCTTATACATAATATATAAAATATTTTATATAATTTATATATAATAATTAAGTTATATAAATAATTTATATATTTATATATTTTATATCAATAAAATATTTATTTTATATATTTATTAATTATCTAAATAATTAATTAATCAAAATCGAATCAAATCGAATATTCGAATATTTAATCAGATTCAAATTCAGATATTAATTTTCAATATTCATTGGATATCGAATCAAATTTAGATATCGGAGTTTCTAATCGGATTCGAATTCGGATATTGCCTAATCTGATCCGTTTACACCCCTACTTGTCTACCAAAAAGCAACTTCAAATTTGGCACATTCCTTCTTCTGATCAAGATGCTGATGTATTCACAATCACGTTGCCCCGTTCAACTTGAGGGGGTGTATTAACAATATTAAATCAGGATTAGGATAATCCTAAGATAACCTCTATCAGGATTAGGGGCTCACTTATCCTGTACAATCATAATTCTAATCAAACTCTTGCTCTAATCAATATATACATACATAAGATCAGTCGAAAGTCGCACTGAATCCTAGAGTTGCTCCTTTATTTATATTATCTTGTTCACTCTATTCTTTTTGTTTTAATTCTACTGAGTGACCGGTGTTGTTGCTGGAAGGTATTACCGATGTGGCTCTGACACCATGTTCGAATCACACACAAAAACAATGGAAAGAATAAATTGGCTCGGGTCGGGGGTTGGCTCCACCCAGAACCGTGTATTCATAATAGAATTCAAATAGAAGTACAACATTATCGTTATAGAGTTTACAATGAGAGAAAATAGGAGAGAAACCAAAATGCACTACTACTTGTCACGTGACATTAGCCCTATCCTCAATAATATTTGTAGTCATATGTGGTTTTAGACCGTGGTCCTTGAAATGACAGTCAATGAATCTTAGAAATCAAACCCAAAGTTGTGCTATCAAGTTTTCATTCATCTTTGCATATATAGTATATCTCTCTCGTGCAATGGAGACTACAAATTAAAGAGATATCTGCAGGTTGGCAAATACTGTTTTAATTTTTTGACCTTTTAAGCAGAGTTTCTTCCTTTTCCAATGGGAGTACCTATTTTAGGGCAAAATTTTTAGCTAGCGCATTATCTGGAAATTAGTGAAACATAACTCAAATGTGAAAGATGGAACTTTGAATGAACCAGTGATAAAGCAATATATGACAATGACACCTTTTAACTTGGTTAAAATATTTACTAATAAATACACCTTTGGTTATATAAAATTAAAGTATACCTTGTGAAATGTAAACCAATGAAAGGTAGGAACACCACAGTTGTGAAATATAAACCAATGTAGACCAGGTCATATCTTTAAAGTACTTGGTTGAAATTTTGATTTAATGTGCCGTAAAATAGACTTTGAAATACACCATAAAGTCTCTATTTTAATATACCAACTAGTGAATGATCCCGTACTAAGTACGGGGAAGTTTATATATATATATATATATATATATATATATATATAAACAATAATGATTTTTATTACTGTTTATAAAATGTCATTTTTTAAGACACACATACAGTCTACGGGTCCACATAAATTGACCCTTATATATCAAACCCGTAAAATTATACGAGTCATTAAATTCAACTTGAACTGTTTATTACTTTAATTTAACCATAATTAATTTGTTATAATTATGCTTTTAGTTAATTCCTGAAATAATAATTGCTTTTATATTTCTTTTAGTTTAACAATAATGGATAATTGAAAGTTTATAATTTAACTTTAACCAAATGAAATATTTATTGGAGAATAATAATAGTATTAATTATAATTACTTATAATAATAATAATGTAAATAAGTAGCACTAATTATATATTTATAAAATAATTAATATGAATTAATATAAATATAAAATGATTTTATCCCTATTAATAATTAACATTATTAAAATACTTATTAATTATCACTAATTAATTAACATTCCGAAATAATAATTATCATTGTTATAATTAAGGAATTAATAATCAGTAATTAAATTTTATCAGGAATCATTATTATTAGTAATAATTAATTATAACTATTGATAATAATAATATAAATGTATAATTATATTAAGTAATATAGGTATTAATTATAATGACTAATAATGATAATATAATTAATTATGTCATATAAATGTATGAATTATAATTTCTGATAATAATTCTAATATAAATAATTAAAATTAAATATTTATTTTCAAAATAATTAATATGAGTTAATATAAATATAAAATGATTATTTTCGAATTATTAATTACCATTATGAAAATCGTTATTAATTATAAGAAATTATTATCAGTAACTAAATATTATCAATGAGTTATTATTATTAGTAATTAATAGCTGAAATTAATTAGTTAGAAGTCGTTAATTATTATTAGTACTCCTCTCTCTCAAAAAGTTGACTCATCACCATCGTCATCATGAATGACAACAACTTGATAAATACATAATTTGATAAAAATAGGTAAATAACATTAATTTATTTTTTATCTTTTGAGAAACTGAATAAGAGAAAAATAAAATGGTGAGCATTGCAAATGAAAAATTATTTGGATTTTTGAAAAAAACATTATTGAACATAAAAAACCAATTATTGAAAAATAAGGTCATTAATCAAAGAGTATTTAAAACTATTCAGTAAATAATGATTTTAACAAATTAAAATTATTAATTATTTATCTATCCGAATTAAAATGTGTAATTTCAGCAAATAATTTTAAGTAATTAAATTTTGCTATTAACAATTTTTTAATAAACGAGTATTATTAATAGATTAATAATATATTAATAATTATGAATTCAGTAATAATTATAAGTATATTATTATTATTAACTAAAAATATATTCTTATTATGTGTGTATTGATTTTGAAATCAGTAATATTAAAGTATTATTATTATTATTATTATTTTATTTTTATTTTTATTAAGTAATTAATTTGTTATAAATACGATTTTTAGTAAAATAATTAATATTAATATAAAATGATTATATCCCAATTAATAATTAAATTTATTAAAATAATTATTAATTATCATTAACTAATTAACATTCCAAAGTAATAATTATCATCATTAGTATTAGTAATAATTAATTATAATTATTGATAATAATAATAATATAATTGTATTAACTAATATAATATTATTAATTATAATTGCTTATAATAATATAATTAATTATTTCATATAAATGTATGAATTTTAATTTCTGATAATAATTATAATATAAATAATTAAATGATTATTTTCGAATTATTAATTACCATTATGAAATTATTTATTAATTATCATTAATTAATCATCATTTCGAATTAATAATGAACAGTATTGTGAGTAATAAATTATCAGTAATTAAGTATTAGCAGTAATTATTATAAGAAATAATTTTCAGTAATTAATTATTATCAGTAAGTAATTATTATTAGTAATTAATAGCTGAAATTAATTAATTAGAAGTAGTTAACAATAATTAATTAGTAATTAACAATAATTATTATTAGTAACCAATAGCTAGAATTAATTAATTAGTTTAGTAGTTAACATTAATTAATAACACAGTTTCTTTTTTTTTTTTTAGGAAAGGATTGAAAGTGGGAGCTTCCCACTTCTCACAACTCTACATGGTGGTAGACTCCACTCTCCATGTTAGTGGGTTCTTTTCTTGAACTACCACTAATCAGAATTTGACACATGTCTAGTAGGCTCTGTTCTTGAATTACCACTAATCAAAATTTGATACGTATTCATTTTGTTTAAATCATTGGAATAACAGATATTTGAATGTAAATGAGTCACATGTGTGTAGGGGACTTTGGCCTGAAACATTGTTACAAACATGAACTTGGGCCTGTCATTATATATGCTCAATCCAGTCCTCTCATTTGGTCAAGTGCACAAGTCTAGAGGGAAGTGTACGCCTTGAGACAAGGCACACAAATACTGCCCCAAACTGCCTCAAGGCTTAAGCTCCAAACCCCTTGTTTGATGCATAGTCTTCTGTTAGATGGATTCCTTATACCCATATTTCTCATGTTCAATGATGGCCCATTCAGGCCATGGTTTTCAAAACTGGACTGGACCGGATGGTCGGACTGGAAAATCTGGGAACTGGTCACCTGGTTGGTTCCGTTTTCCCCAAAAGTCAGAATTCCCCTCAAAATCGTTGATTTTGGTCAGCAAACTGTTAAATCGGGCGGTTAATTGTTCGAATCGTTCGAACGGTTTTGACTTTTTTTTTATTTTTTTGAAAATTTTTTATTTTTTATTTTATTTTTCTGTTAGAACGGACCCGGTGATCGAATTTTAAAAAGCATGATTCAGGCCATTACCTTAACCTTTTGAAAACATTATTTGTTGTGTGTAGATGATGTGGGTGGTATTAAGAAATACATGCTCTGTAATATCAGTTTATTGTTCTGTTCTTTTTTAACCGCACTCATGATTAGTTTAGAAACAATTTCTAGATAAAACCTACAAGCCTTTAACCCTGGGTTGATAGAGATGTGGATAAAAAATAGACAAATCAAACCATAGATCTTTTAATTGACCTTGTTATCTAGTCTTCTTGCCATTTTTTACTTGAGAAAAAAAAAAAAAGAAAAGAAAAAGGATTTGGGTCCACAAGCGTTCTATGTTGGACTTTGCAAGGGATAAAAATGACCCGAGGTGGACCAGACCTAAAAGGGACCACAAATTTCAGGCCACGGAAAGGGATGGATCAATGGAAGATGAAAGTTGCTAGATGCTAGCATGAGACCACAGTGTTAATTAAATTGAAGGCAGAGAGAGATGGAGATATCTAGCAATCGTTTGCTTGCAGAGAAGTCAATGGAAGACGCCTATGATGTAAACCATGATATCTAGCAATCATGTTGATATACGCCAATAACGATTTTCCAAATTGCTTGGAAGTGTATGTAATAGCTAGAAGCATCTTGTAGTCTTAATTGGTATCTTCGTACTTTGACCAATATGGGCCCCATCTCAAACATCTTGGTTCAATTAATAAATAGGAATTTTCATTTTCTGTTCGGCTCTGGTTCCCTTTTAGGAGTGCTTATATTTGATAAATAAGTATAGGTTAAGAGTAACTTGTGGTGGTTCAGTTACTAGGATTTCTGACTCGTTGTAGGGATCAAATCTTGCTGCCACCAGGGGGTAAGGGAGGAGTCGAGTCCGGATTGTCTGTCCACACAAACTCTATCCACATAACATCGCAATCATTCATAGAGAATATCTCATCCTCCTATATAATATTATGCGGGGGAGATGTTCCTAATTCACGCATAAGAGTAGTGCATTGTAGATAAACGTGGACAGAATTCTCGTGGACAAAAGATCTGGGCTCAGAAGGGAATAGGGATGAATATCCCTAATTGTGTAGTCCCATAAAGCGGAAAAAAGTGATTATAGCCTAATTGTTTATCCTAATAACTGCTTATAATTATTTGGTGAAAAAGTGTTTAATTTAAACGAGGATGGTATAAGCATTTTGAAAATTATTTGGGGGGTTAAGATGGGCCAGAAATGAGTCAACATTTTCAGCTTATTCAAAATGGGCCCTTATTTTAGAAATGCAGAGAGGTGGTTATTGATGTGGTCCCGGCCTAAAATAAGCATCTTTTTCGATAAGTGTTTAAAAATATGCACTTTTATATTTTTGGTATTTTAATGCAATACACTAGTAATTTTCAAGGTAGGTGGTAACAGGTAGGGAGACTTGAATCCACATCTCCGCTTAGGACTATCTGGCTAACGTATCAACTAGAACCACCACTCAGTTAGTCCAAATTAGGGGCCTAGTTTGATGAGCTGGCTTCTTTTGAGCAAAGCTAAGAATTCATATTTCTCTTTTCTTTTTTTTTTTTTTTTTTTGATTGGTGATCAAATACTAATTTTTTTTTCTTGTATACATGGCTTGCAAAATGCTCTAATTTAGTATAGGTGTAGAGGTGTAAAGTGGATCGTTGCAGGCCACCTGCACTATAAAAGGCCGTGCTTACCTAGTTTGGAATCCCTCAAAAGGGAAAGACAAACACAGCCTGCAGCCCGAGACCAGGCAGGCCTGTTCCATGGGCCCTTGGTCATACTGGGTCATGGGCTTGTTCCCTTTTTTGTTTACTTTTTTTTTTTTTTGCTAGTTATAAAATAACAAAAATTTTGGAAAATAAACACTTACCAAAATAAACAAAAAATTGAAAATAAAATTTCAAAAAATTTATTCCATTTGAATTTAATGTATACAATTGATCATATATGAAGTAATAAAATTGAATTAAAAAATACAATGGAATTGGAATAAATAGTATAACAAAATTGAAAATGAAAATTTACAATGGGATTGAAAAATTCACAAATAACTTTTAAATAAAATTAAAAAAATATAATAATTTTAAAAATATTATATAATTATTGAATATTCAAAAAATTATAACTTCAATATTTTCTTTTAGTTCCACCTCCTCCATCTCCTCGATCTTGATCTTCATCATCTAGTGAACCATAACTTGAAGTACTATGTCCTTGATCTTGTAGTTTGTCATCTACATTTAGCCAATCCTTCAAACATATGTATATTTTCATAATTTCATCATTTATACAACTTTTCTTGTTATACCCTAGTATTTACACTAAAACAAGACGATGGAAATGTGGACACTAGAGGGGTTAGTAGATCATATGCCATGGTAGTATATCTATCTATCTATCTATCACTCACACCCAAAGACATAGAGCTGTAAAGTAAATATGATATATAATATACAATATATATTATATTATATAATTATATAACATATTTTATAAATATGTTATATTTCATATAATAAAATGTTATCTATATTATTTGTAATGTATTGTAATAGGCCCAAAGCCTAGCGGGGCCTTTAATACTTGGACTTGGACTTATATTTCAAGCCTAGGGTTTAGGTTGGGCTTGGGCTATAGCCTTTATCATATGTTCTAAGCTACCCCTACATTACATTGAGGCTTTGTTTGCATTTCGAGAAATTATTTACTAGGGTAAATGCACTTACCCTGGTAAGTGCTTCTTGGAAAATACTCTGCTACGTAAGTGCATTTACTCATGTTCTTTCATTTCTCAAGTAAATATGATAATGACCATTTTATCCATAATAATCCATTATTAAAAGGGTAATTTTGTTCCATCCAAGTGTTGACAACTTTCTCCCCTTAGGTAGGAAAGTTACTTATCCATGGGTATCACTTACCCCAGGAAAAATAAATTTTCTGTAGATCCCACATAAATCTGAAAAAAGAATATGGGTATCTTGGTCAGTAAGATCAAAATCCCATTGACTATCCCCCCTCAAAATCCCAAAAAAAAAGCAAAACAAACAAACAGGCCCTGAGTAATTGTGTCTCAAAAAGTGAACTGTAATACACTCTTCTTATTTTCACTCATATATTTGTATTAATGCAAATAAAATTGAACTACTTGGAAAATAGCCTTCACAACTTATATTCCTTGTATGAGGTCAAAAACATCACGCTTATAGCCTGTAATCATGTAACATCATCATAGGTTGCATTAAATTCTTGCCCACAGTAAGGGTGCAACTTGGGTAGCATTTGTTAAATTTTGAATGTCACATAGACAGTTACAAATTGCAATGATGGGTTGGATGAGTTTGGATCTCCTTTGCTTAACGCTTTGTACTAAATTGTACACCTGAGAATTCATCAAAACTCATGGGGCGGTTTTGATTGGTTAAAGTCTAAATTGTGGGAGATTGAGATTCGGGTTGGGTTAGTTTTTTTTTCCAACTTGATTTTGTGGAGATAAAACTGATTGGCCTTGACAAAGAACATGGAAGCATGGCTTCGTACATTTTTCATATTCTGCTACAGCACCTAAAGATTTATAGCCCCCTAATTCCAAATCCACTCTAACCCAAATGTAATCTTAGGGTTATTTATCAACTGCCACACCAATAAATTCATAATTTTTTTTATAATATGGGGGCATTTTTGCTTTCAAAAATGAAATCATACAAAATTAGAGAACATCCCATAAATGTATGGTAAAATTTCCATTATAATTGGGCCCAATTTCTTGTGTTAAGGAAATGGGTGCATGATTCATAGACCAAACTTATGGAGGACGCCATTATCATCATCATTGTCATCCCTTGTCATCAAGAATAATGAAACCAAGGTTTTAAATATTGATATCAAGCTGCACTTATTCTTTTTTTTGGTTTTTTTTTTAAATTGATTGGAAGGATTGATTTAAAGTTATCTACTCTCTAAACCAGGTCAGACCCTGAAATACCCACTGTAGAGATGTATCGAAGGTCACCGATACGTATTGACTGATACACCTTGATACGTTTTAATATTTAGAACATTGGGCGAAACCCATCAAACTAAACGGGAGGTCTAAAAAATATGAGGTAGAACAGAAGAATAAGAAATTGTCTCTATCTAACTAGAGTAAAGGATAATGCCCCATAGGTATACTTACATAGGGAATGGCACCCATCACTCTGTTGGAATTTGACTCAACGTTTGATTAGAAATGGATGGTTGATGTGGCATTTCATGCACTGTAGATTCTTCTAGGTGGGGCCTATCCAGGGCAGGCTACCGACAAGGGACTACTGGCACAAAAGCAGGGAGTGAGGAAGGAAAAAGGAGCACCCTTAACTGGTTGGGTCACTTGAAATTATGATGACTTGACCTAGAATTGTTTTGTATATAAGTACATGGATTTCCTTCACAGATTATTGGTGGACGACAAGAATGGAAAAGGTTGTTCGCCCCATCAATACCATTGATGTGGCATACGGCAAAGAGCATGGAACTCGTCATTTTTTGTGTCTCATGAAAATGATTTTTACGTCACCTCATTGGATTGACTTAGGCTTGGTTTAAAGCAAAAGGTATAAAAAGGAAGGGAAAGGTAGGGAAAACCTATATACAAGGTTTGTAAAGGTTTTTTTACCTTTTTCTTCCTTTCCCTACTTTTTCCTTCAAACCAAACACAGTTTTACTTATAATGGTAGAGTCATCTACTCCTCACAGGTACATCCCAGGGGAACATCTCCCGTACTTTTGTGTTATTATTCATGGGAGATGTTCCCAAACGGTGAACAGATCCCAATTCATAATGGTGGCATGGTGTATGTACTATGCAACTATACCTAAGAATTCTAAAAGGAACTTTAGTCCAATCTTATCATATCTACGGTAGTATTCACCATTACAATCAGATTAGACCACCTTAATTTTCTTGTTAGATCACCATATAAAAGAGTAGGGAATGGACCACATGTATCAGTAAGTTCATTACTTCTAATAATACCCTTTTTCTTAGACTTGGTTAATTTTTCTTTAATATAATCAATGCTAACACCAAAGTCGAAGTTATCAAGGATGAACCAACCTCTAATATTTTTTATACAGATATGGCATAAATATTTGTGCAACTACATAGAAAGTTGAATATTCACAAGACTACATTTAGTACCAATATTTAGAGAAAGAAGAAACAAGGTATACGTGGAATAATCAAGATCTAAAAGACAAAAACCATCAATTTAAGAATTAAAACCAACCAGCTGAGAATTATAAATTAAGCTTATGATTTTATTACTAAAACAAAATTTAAAACCCAATTAGTATAATTTGAAAACTAGAATTAAACGAATAAGTTCAATAGCTTCAACTAAAGAGTTTACCCCATTTCCTATGGTGATGATCTTTTGATCCCCCACTGGTTTTAGGGAATTTCTCGTACAAAATTACAAAATGGAAATAGTGACTTCTGTCTTGACTTTGATCCAACTCGGTGCAGGTTTTGAGGAGAGTATGGATCGAGAGGTTTGGAGAGACGAAGAGATACAGAATTTATAAATTTTTTTCCAAAAAGCCATACCAACATGATCTGAGTTTGCACATCTCGTACATGATGTGAAATGTAGACATAGATCATATTGGAACGTGATGCTACATAACATGTTGTGAAACTGTTATTTTTTTCTGAGGCTCAGTTTGGAAGGAATATAAATATAAATATGTACAACAGTGCAAAACCTTGAATTTTATATTATTTTGTTTGTATTTTTACTGTACATATTTATACTTGTACTCTTTCAAAACTGAACTAACGATAATGGAGTACTTCAACCCTTTGCGCGCATTGAGATAGAGATCATATTCTCATCTTAAATTGAATTAATTCCAGCGACAGCGTATACCACCTTTCAATAAAAGTTTTCTCCATTCAATCCAATGATGGCTATGCTCATAATCTCTCCCCCAAGATAATTTCGAAAATTTAGACTCGGTTTTGTTGAAACTGACTCGTTATCGTCAACCCAGACTAAAAGAATTGTTGAATAAGGATCGTCTCCTCAGCAGTGTCTGTTTCTATCCTCCTATTTTCTAATTCTATAAATGCGCTCAAAAGTGATTTTAGCTAGACTTGGAAGTCTCCCTTTGTAATAAAACTATAAGAGGTACTCCATTTTCGGAAATATTTATTTACCCAGAGCCAGAGAAAATTCTGTGTGAAACCCGCGACAGCCTAGCTAACCTGCTAATGCTTCTCAAGAGGAAAAACCTTTTTTTCGCCTCTATCGACTCCTCGACCTGATTCGGGTCTTATTATTCTACTCCAAAGGTTTTCCTATCAGAGAGAAAGAAGTTACAATATGTCAATATGTAACTAAGTAACTAACGAATAGAAATTTATCCATTTTAGACAATAAAATTGTTGCAAGCACAGCTTCAAGGCTGAAATGAAAGCCAGCAGTTTCGAATTAGCAGCATATGAAGTTACAGAAACCATGCAATAGTGCGTGCAGTGAGTCTGGTTTTATCGAACCAATCATGAAACTATACAACCAATAGAAATTGTACTTACCTAATTAATTACACTTTACACACCACTCTTCTTGACTGATGGAGGCCAAGACAACCTCCTCTGGCTCAAGCCGTCCGGGTGATGAGAATAACCCACCTCACTACTCTCGTATTCTGCTTCTTGTCTCTCCAACTCTTGTCTCCTCCGGCTATTAATAACCAAGTCATCAAAGCTTGGTTCCTCTCTCCAAGGAGGTGGAGTCACACAGTCAGAGTCTCCTACTCCTTGAGAAATATCCCTGCTGGGTGTAGAAGGCAATAGGGAAGAAGAATTACCCACTCGCAAATTTTGCAGTGTTGCAAATGTTTCCCTCATAGCAGACATGGCTTCAAAGAATCGGGTACATGACGCTAGAGCAACAGGAATTGGTCGGAGCATTTCCTTTATCAACCCAACCAGACAAAAAACAGTAAATATATAAATGCCAATGCGTACAAAAACTTTATTGTGAGTTTTTTCTATTACTAGTCTACAGCTATAGGTGCAAGTAATATACAGGGAGCGCTACTCATCATGGTCGGTCCTACCAATTTGTGGAAACCTATGGTTGCTTTCCGGAAATAAGAATTTGGTAATTCTGGACCAAGCCATAAAATTGACACCAATGACTGAAATGTGGTAGAATTGAAGTATATTTAAGGAGCTGAATGAACAAAATAAATGCGATTCCTAATTTTAATACTCAATTCATTTTTCTATGTTGTAAAAATTATTCTATTGCCAGATTGGTCAATGTGCACACTAAAAGAAAAGGGAAAAAACATAAAAAGGATATCTATGTAAATCTTTGCAAGACAATAGCAAATGCAGATGAAAAAACATACCCCCCATATAGATGGTGGCTCCCTGAAGTTCTGGCTCCACTGAAAATCTGTGACAGATGCTGTCAAGGCCCCATAATCACTTGCAGCCTTAAGCAACAGTTCTGAAAATTGTTTCTGCATTGACAGAAACAAACAATGTCAGTACCTACAAGTTCGCCTGAAATTAGGATATATCACTGCAGCCTTTATATAACTTTAAGGTGCCATCAACTGGACTGTACAGACTGTACAAAATACCTAAAAATATTGACTCATTTACTGAGCCCAAATATGATTTTTTTTTTCATCAGTGCCCAAATATGATATTTATTGTGTCAAATATTAACTAACTAGATGATATTTCTAGCCATCTGAAACATGATTTGTTTTGCTGAGCCAAACAATTGGGATAAGGAATTGTGTCAAATATTAACTAACTAGATGATATTTCTAGCCATCTGAAACATGATTTGTTTTGCTGAGCCAAACAATTGGGATAAGGTTATATTTCGCTGTTTCTGTGAATACCAAAACTCAAACCTAGGTCTCTTGGGTAACAACTGAACCATTGTTGCCACCAAGGATGGACAAAAATGGTATAGCAGCAAGCTGAAAATTGTTAAACGTGAATAAATTTTTTGTTGTCAAAGGATCAGGAAGTTTCACACATACTGTTAAAAAAAACTGATAGCACAAGAATTTGGCTAATATGAGTATTTTTCTCATTTCAAAATTAATCAGACCATGATACAAGTTTTGATCTTTCTCATGCCTGATATTCTGCTTCCACTGGAATGCAATCTAGTGAATATGGTTGTTGAAGTCGAGCAATGATGCGATCCTGCAAAATAGAATAACATATCAAATAATTCATAGCAAATAGCCATTTCATTTACAAGATTGAAGAGAACGAAAATAGAAATGATAGACAAAAGAGAAAAAAATAAATAAAGAACAAAATCAAATATAAGAGAAGGTAAAAAATATTATTTCAAAAAAAATGATAAAAGTATTACTGACAGGGAAAAGAAATTGTGATTTACGAGTCTGTAGAATGTGAGAGCATACTAATAGTTTATTTAGATCAAATGTATAAAAAGAAAACAACATATAGCCCCTACACAAAAAAGGTACTTCACTCTTTTGGTAAATAAGAGGAAAAGAGTTAGGGTCCGTTTGGTTTGCTGGAATAGGGGTCTGAAATCGGAATCGGAATGGGCTATTCCGATTCCAACTGTTTGGTTGGGTGGAATTGGAATCCCATTCCTATTCCTGCTGGAATGGCATTCCCCCATTTGAGGGAATGGCCATTCCCTGCCCCTCCCTTGGGAATGAAATCCCATTCCTGCTGATTTTAATTTCCATTCCCATTCCTGTCTGAACCAAACAGACTCTAGGAATGGACCATTCTGATTCTGATTCCGGAAGATTTCGCTTCCGATTCCGATTCCGGTTCCGGTTCCAACTATCAACCAAACGGACCCTTAGTCTTATGCCTGTAAATCTCAACAAAAGAAGAAGATTGAGGGAGGGGGAGGGAATGGCCATCCCCTCAAATGGGAGATTGCCATTCCACCAGGAATGGGAATGGGATTCCGATTCCGCCCAACCAAACAGTTGGAATTGGAATGGGCCATTCCGATTCTGATTCCAGACTTCCATTCCCACGAACCAAATGGGCCCTAATTCTGGGTAAGGAGATGAAGAAAAAATCTTCCCCAAACACTTGGAAAAAGGATATTAAGATAAAATTTGAGCCCAATAACAGAAATAACTTGACTCTACTTTGGCAACCTAAAGAAGTCCTTGAGAAAAACTCAACCAATTCAATCCTACTGTATTGAATGAGAATCTTAACACTGTTACACCAGTTACTAGCTGTTTCATGGTGTACCCTTAGGATCCCTGAATGTCAAGATATCTGAAGCGTGACTAATGGAGAGGTCTCCTTGAGAGGGTTTGGAGTTAAAGATTCAGCACAAAGAATACAAACAGGACTGATGAAAAACACCTATAACATCACCATATAAATAACAATTGAATAGCTCTCCCATGCCTTCTTCACCCACAAAAAAAAAAAAAAAAAAAAAGAATAGCTTCCCTGATGTACCAGCTCACTGTTAAATTAATTAATAAATTTTTCTGTTACTGATCAAAACAAAAAAAGAATAGCTCCCATACCTTCAGGTTTCTTATCCTACTTTTGATGCAGCAGTAGAAAAGAGAAACAAACAGGAAACCCAAAGCTATCATTTTTGAAGACCAAAACTTGGAATTCCAACCAAAGTCAAATTAGTTACAATGAAAGCCAGGTAGATGTATTGCCAAATAATTACTTTATTCTGAATAACATCCTTCAATATAGCAGTAGTCCTTGCCAGTGATTCGCACTTCTTTTCCATTTCACTCACATGCGTTAGATGTGCAATATTCTTGTCGTCCTAAACATTAAAAAGACAAATCAGCCAAATAAGTAAATTATAAAAGGGTTTAGAAGATGAGGTTGAAAGAACAACGTAATGTCCAATGGTTAATCAATAGCACCTTCTCTGCTTGCTGTAAAGGTTTGTATGGGTTTGAAGGAGAAGGTAGGGACAGGTTTGTATAGGTTTCCCTCCTTTCTGTTCCCTTCTTTTCCCTACCTTTTTGTTCAAACCAAACACAGCCTTAAGGTATGATGGAGAAAAAGAGGAAATTGTTGTATATCGTAAAATGAGTAATTAGATAAGTGTACCTTTCGACCTTGGAGCTCCACTTGCAAATCTGCTATTTTTCTTTGTACGGTGGTTAACTCTCTCAAGACCTTTATCAAATCATCACTCTTGTCACCAGTATTGGCAGACAAGCTTTGCAGATCTTCCTACAGAAAAGTGGACAAAATGAAGTATTAGTTTCAATAATGACAAATGATCAAAGGAACCAACTCAAAATGGGGGTGAAGGATGCCGTAGCACACAAAATCCATTGCAAAGAAAATGATCAAAAATCAACAAATTTGAACACATGGTTCTACTTGAACAAAAAAGATTGGATGTGAAATAAGAAATGCAAAAAACAACAATGCGACAAAAACTATAAAGAAATTCTTTTATCAATAACAAATGATTAAAAGAGAGCTTGTAAATGATAGAAAAAACCTGCTGCTAAGTGTTAAAAGCAGAGAACAAAAACAGGTAACATATAACTGAGCAAGAACCAGGAAGTTAAGTTATCTTGCCCCTACCCCTCCCAATAGCAGTTAAGACCTCCAAACCCCTCTTCTTGCAGGAGAATCAGATAAGGCATTATCCAATCTGGGGAGCCACCTGAACAAGCCATTCAAATGAGAAGCTAGTGCTCTAGCCTCTAATTCCCAAAACTCCATTTAAAACTTTATTTGCCAGAATTTTGATGGTTTCTCTCATGAAGATAATTTTCTTCCTTTTGTCAAAAAAAGGCATTCAAATTAAACCACACCACACCATCCATCATTCTTGTCAGGATACAGCATTTTACACCATATCATAATTAGCTGACTAATAAGGGTAACAATGTAATTTGACTTTCATTTATGGAGATTTAGTATAAAAGGTAGATACCATACGTGAAATGGACCTCGCTGCTATGCCCCAATTCTCTCTTTTCTTCATTCTTCTTCCTTCTCTTGTACTCTATTTCATTTCTAAGATTACGACTTGGAATGGAGCCATCTTCAAGGACAGTCTTGACTGTCCTTCAACACAGATCATATCCACATTTAACTTCCTAAATTGTGAAACAAGACCAGGAAGGTCTGTTGATTAGGAATGATACTGTTTAAGATGGAACATATTTCTGAACATGCAGAAGTGACAATTTGAAGTCTGGCCAGTTTTGAGTTTTATGGGAGCTTTTTGCATATCTATTTTACTGCCCAACTGCTGTTCTTCATTATTTATGCTGAATTGTTTATGCAAACTGTTAAGACCCGAGTAGCAGCAGACCCAGAAGGAAGGATCCAGGCCCACTACTCGCAAAGCCCAAACTCAGCCCGCTCCAAAGATCACGCGCACCAAGCCTCCGCTGTGGTTTGTGTATCTGTATGATAAATATCTGTATGAGCTCTTGAGAAGGGCAGAACAGAATACAATAATCGTCTTCTTCTCCTATCTCTCTCTTCTCTTTCTTCTCTTATCTTATCATTTCAGGAAGGTGAGCTCCCTCGAACCAGCTCCAACTCTCTCAACTCAGTCGTGGTTCTACCAATTGGTATCAGAGCCACCGAGATCCATGGATACGCAGAGGAATCAGAAAGGAGTTCTGGCCGAGCTGAAGGTGATTTTAGACAGGCTTGGCACGATGGTTGGTTCTCTAGAAGAGCATAGTCGCTGAGCTCCTTCCGTCATCACTCATTTCGGAGAAAATGGAGGATCAAAGCTGATAGAGAGCATTGGAGAGGCAATATCGACAACGAGATCATCACCAGGCGTTGAGACTTCAACTCTAGCAACGAGCTCAGCATTGTTAGGTGACAAAATAGGGGAGGTGGTACAAAAGGGCAGTGTGAAGACTATAACCCCATCCATTGTTATCCAACTAGCTCGACCCCTGGTCCCTGTTCTCTTCCCTCTCACTCTCTCACTTAAATTGAGCATGTCCATACCCAACCCAGGTCCGTCTCAGTTGCTCAACCTCTGGTCATCATTTTCGTTGACGGCAACCATGACCCAACCCATCCAACCATGCCACCTGAAACCCGTCTTTGTCCACCCTCCAATTTAACAAATCCCTGTTCTTTCTCTTCTTCCAGGGCTCCCTAGTGACAACTACGAGTTCTAGTTCATTATTGGAGTTAGGCCTGATGGTCACAGAACCTTCGACCATGAAGATCACATTGGACGTGTGCTTGTTTCCACCAAGTTGTTACAATGTCGGCAGATTCTTTCCATCATTGACAGTGATGCCAAAATAGCTAAGGCAAACTCAATGATTTTTGGGTTTTGGTTCCAACAGGACCTCTAGACACAGGTCAACAACGAAAGGGGAAAATGATAGGTAATGGTGAGAATCCAAGCATCTTTAACATAGTCGTTGCTCACCTTGTCCATTCTAGTATCTCTAGTAGTGCCATATCCTATATCTGAGTGGATGTTGTTTTTGTGAGTATGTTCAGGCAGTTTGGAGTTGGATTAATTAGTGCTCGTCTTGTTGCTACAAAGAAGAGATTTGTCATTGTCATCATTGTCCCAGCCTCAGCTACGCTCTCACCAAAGAAGATGAATTATGAAGATTTTTGCCATATTGCTTCTGTATGTACGGAGAAAATAGGTCCAAGGTGTCGACGGTTTTTCAGCCCTTTAAATTTTATGAAGTCTGAGAAAGATAAATCTGGAAGAATTTCCATCCTGTCGTTTCACCTTTATGTGATGCACACAGTTTCCCTCACTATGGAGAGAATTGATATGAGCGAGCTTGATGAGGATTCTGATGGTTTCCTTCAGTCTCATGAAATGGAGGCCAACATTAGAGATCTTATTCCTAATCTGACACAACAACAAGGTAGGCCTGTAGCTTTTACTCAAATGAACTGCCACGTAGCTGCATGCAAATTTTTCTTCCTTTGTGATCCTCACAGGCAAGGTAAAGCATGCATAAAGAAGGAACTACTTAGTAAATGCCTCCAGGAACTCATGGAACTAAACCAGGAAAGTCAGGAAGAAGTCACTTATACTGAAAACTGGTTCTCATTGACATCCGCCCAACGGATATATGATATGTTTCTTGCTCTAGATAAAGTTCTGAATGGGACATTGAGCAAGCAGGAGCTTCGAGAATATGCAGATGGTACATTGACAGAAATATTCATGGAGCGGGCATTTGATAAACATGTTCGGCGTGGCAAAAATGGTGGTGGTGGTGGTGGTGATAATGCACGGGAGATGGATTTTGAAAGTTTCCTTGACTTTGTTTTGGCCCTAGAAAACAAACATACACCGAGAGGATTGACATATTTGTTTCGATGTCTTGATCTCCATGGAAGAGGGTACCCTACAACAGCTGATATCCACACTTTTCAAAGATGTACGTCAAAAATGGAGGGAGGGAACTACGAGCTGCGCATTGAGGACGTAAGAGATGAGAAATCAAGATTCCTTAAATTGCATTTGCAGAGAGCACAACAGCGCATGGAGTTGGCCTACCACCGCGATCACCAGGAGCTTGAATTGGCAGCTAGAGATTGGGTCTATCTGAAACTTCAGCCATATAGACAGGCATCTCTGGGCCAAAGAGCATCTCAAAAGCTGTCTCCTCGTTACTTCAGCCCATTTCAGGTGGTTGAAAGAATCAGGAGCGTAACCTATCGTCTCGACCTTCCCACCAAGTGCCAGTTACATCCTGTTTTTCATGTTAGTCTCCTTAAGCCTTGCTTATCTCCTTCTGACATAACCAGTCCCACACTCCCTCCACTCTTTGAAGTTGGTGAAGTAATGTTTAAACCACAATGGATTAGGGATGTTCGTTGGGTAAAAATCGGTAGCAAGGCCCACAAGCAGGTCCTAGTTGTTTGGGAGGGCATGCCAGAGGAGGGTGCGACTTGGGAAGATTACACCCAACCCCAGAAACGGTTTCCCACCATCGACCTTGAGGACATGGTCATTCTCGATGGGGAAGGGTATGTTAAGACCCGAGTAGCAGCAGACCCAGAAGGAAGGATCCAGGCCCACTACTCGCAAAGCCCAAACTCAGCCCGCTCCAGAGATCACGACACCAAGCCTCCTCTGCAGTTTGTATATTCCCGTCGTCCACGTCAGGTGGAATGATTGGGTTGTTAAGTTGTTAGAGGACATGCTCCATGATAAATATCTGTATGAGCTCTTGAGAAGGGCAGAACAAAATACAATAATTGTCTTCTCCTATCTCTCTCTTCTCTTTCTTCTTCCTCTCTTCTATTATCATTTAAGGAGGGTGAGCTCCCTCGAACCAGCTCCAACTCTCTCTCTCAACTCAGTCGCGGTTCTACCACAAACAGTGTGTCAGGTGGTTGTTTATGTATTAGAGTTCCTGATAGTTTTCTAGGAAACTAAGTACATAGCATTGTTTACAACTTGAGTATCAGTCCAGTCATTACTTCTACCATTGAAATGTTGTAGTCTTGTTCTATCTTTTGATGTTCTGGAGTACTGCACATCTGTCTGTCAGCTACAAGTACACATGGCTGAATTGAGTGATTCAACAGACATGGCTACTAGCTCCAATCTCAGCCCAAATGTTTTGTTCAGACTCTTGACAGGCCGATGTAAAGATTACAACTGTAAAGTTGAATGAGAACTCTCTAGAGTTGTCTCAGTCAGTGAGGATGTTCATAAGAGGATAAAAGAAGTTTGGGATCTATCAATGAAACAGTCAAAAAACCAGAAGAATCCCCAACGAAGTAAACAGAACAATGGAAGCAATCATAGAAAGCATCACAATAAAAGTGGTGCATTGGGTAAAGACATTGGACATATTCAAGGACTTTCACAGTGGATGATTTTGTAAGAACTTGGGGAGTGATAGCTGCTTCTTTATCAATCAATCACCAAGTCCGGGAAGAATGGAAACCTCCTACTAACAGCAGGGTAAAGCTGAATATTGATGGGAGCTCACAGTGGAACCCAAGTCCCTCTGGGAATGGATGAACAAAGAGGGATGAAAATGGATTGATTTTGGCTTTCTTCTTGGGAGGGATTCGGTTTGAGGCTCGTAAAGCAGCTAACATCAGAGGAGTGGAGGTTGGAGGGATTCAAAGCAAGTAATATCTAGTAAAATGAACCCATTTCTTCTTTCTTAGTCCCTTCAGCTTCCACTTCGGGCTTTGGTTGGAACCTTGGCCTGCGTAGGGCAATTAGGGATACGGACTTGGATAGCCTGGTAGCTCTGCTAGCCTCCCTTGAGGGTGTCTTCCTAAACCCTGCTAAAGAAGACACCAGATTTTGGACCCTTTCTAGCTTTGGTATCTTTTCTTGTGCTTTTTTCTTTGAAACTTTAACTCAGCCTCCTATCCCCCTGGGGTTGTGTCCTTTCCAGTTAAGGAAATTTGGAGCAGACCTATTCCTCCTCGGGTGGGGTTTTTTGTTGGGAAATTTTCCTGGAAAGAATCAACACTTTAGACTTACTCCAAAGAAAGAGACCCAACTATTGTCTACTTCCTAATAGATGTGCTCTTTGTAAAGCTGATGGGGAATCTGGCTACCACCTCATGGTCTCTTGTAAGGTTGCTAAATCTGTTTGGGAGTGGGTTTTCTCCCGTTTTGGGTGTTCTTGGTATCCTCCGGAGACTGTCCAAGGTTTGTTTTCCCCATCTTTTTTCAGTTGGCCTAAGAAGCGAGGGAAGACTATGTGGAGGTGTATTAGGGCAGCGGTTTGCTGGTCTTTATGGGAAGAAAGAAACTCACGAATATTTTCTGACAAGGAAAAAACTTTGGAAGATTTGTTAGATCGAATCCTTATAAGAGCGGTCCACTGGCTAAAATCTTTGGAGTTGTTTTCAGATTGTCCTATGGATGACTTGCTAAGAAACTAGAAAGAGATTGCTTTCACTGCAAGATGCAAGAGGACTCCTTGTCCGTTCTGGTCCCCTCCCCCCTCGGGCTTTTTAAAGCTGAATTTTGATGGCAGCAGTGTAAGGAATCCAGGGCCCTCTGGGATTGGAGGAGTCTTCAGGAATGAGGAAGGGATTGTTACTGCTTTATTCTCTGGCCCTATTGGAGAAGGTGACTCTCTTAGGGCTGAGATCCTTGCAGCGCTTGAAGGAATTTGAAGAGCAAAGGATCTAAATATTAGCCGTTTGATTCTGGAAGGTGACTCGAAGGTGGTGATTAATTGGTTGAAGACAGAGGACAGTGGTTTGTGGAACTTTAACAATGAGAAAAAACAGTTCTTATGGCTGGGTAGGGACATAGAGATTCAGTACAGCTGGGTGAAGAGGAGTGCCAACTCATTTGCGGATGGGTTGGCCAAGCAAGGAGTGAATAGGGAGGCTAATTTCTGGGCTAGTTTTTAATTTTCTTTGCTTTCCCTGAGTTTTCTGATTTTTGGGGAGCCAAGTTATTTTATCTCCCTTTGTATTCCTTTCCCTCTATTCTCTTAATTTAATGAAATTGATGTTATTGATCAAAAAAAAAATACCTTGGTTACCAGATTGATGCTACTTTCTCTTGGGTAAAGCAGTCAGCAAATAATTTGGCAAGTTGCTTTGCCAACCAAGGAGCGTCAAGGGATCTTATTTCTGGACTACATTGTAATTCTATGGGGGGTCCAAGTTATTATGACCTGGATTGTAATCTGGTTTGTACCCTGGTTTACTTTGAAGTTTTAAAAGTTAATGAAGACTATGCTATTGATAAAAATAAAAAAAATAAAAAAAAAAATAAAAACAGATTCCCGAGTGTGAAAAGTGGGAGCCCAAAAATCTGATTGTTATGTACTGGCTCATTAACTCCATGTTGCCACAGATCAGTAGGGTTTTTTGTTTCTAAAAACTGCCAGGTAGGAGTGGAGCCATGGAGTCCTCACAACAAAAGAATATTGCAACAACCTATCAATTAAAACAGGAAATCTCAAGCTAATGTCAAGGCGAGAAATCTTTGGCTATTACACAATCTCCCATGCTATGCAGAGGAAATGGACCATTATCAAATGTTTAAACCCAAGTGTAAAGTGGATGGAAAAAAAATCAAGAGTTAAGTTAAACAAAACTATATCTTTGAATTTCTTGCAGGCTAAATGCAAAATATGAGGTGATTCAGGTTCAAAATCTTGGTCAGGATGCTCTGCCTTCCTTGAGCCAAGTTTGTGCACTTGTTCAAAGCAAAGAGAGTAGAAGACCATATGGAAGAAGTATCATGGGCAGTGTTTGAAATCCATGTGTACAGCTTCTTGTTGTACATGTTCTCTCATTAATGACATTATACTTTACATGTTCACAAAGAAAAATAAGTATCATAAACTGACAAGTCTGTTCTGGCACCTCTCATTAATGGCATTATACTTTACCTAATCCTCCAAAGTTAGAAAGCAGATTTTACAAAGTACACAGTTTTTATTGAATTTAATTTTGTAAAATTGAAAGCTTTCCAAATTGGAGACTTACAACCTTGCTTGTACAAGGCAATAAATAAGTCCTCATCCACTAGAACTCACATTCAGTAGCCAAGTGATAATAAATTTTTGTTGCAAACTCTTCTATTTTAAGTATTGACACATTATTTTGGCATAATTGCACAAGTTCCTAATGAGCTTGTTGTTTGTGGTTGACAACTACAAAGGTTTTGTAGGAAAGCATACTCCATTTTGTTTTATAGTAAAACAAGGAAAGAAATTTTATTAAAATAAAAAAAAGGTATTACAAAGTCGGTAAAAATTTTTTGCCAATACAATCATCTCATACAATGACCATAATGGGGACTTCCTAAAGGCATGCTTCATATTTTAAAAAAAAAATCATATTAAGGCATAATATTGTCCCACGTTCTACTATGTAATCAGCCTTCTGAGGATGTCCATTTGTTTAAAGCACCAAACACTTGCAGCAACCCACAATTTTGCTTTGAAAAGCATGACAAATCTGGTTTTCCACAAGCATATACCACTTAAAATAACTCTCTAAGCTATGAATCCAATCTTTTAATACCTCAGGATTGCTGTCTGCAAAATCATCTGCCACATCAAGCTTCAGCCCTTTATCCATCTCATACCCATACCCTAACACTGGCTACAGGATGAGATGCCGTAAGACTGTTTATGATGCTTAGTCATTTCCTCCGCATAAGCATGGATAAAAACATCAAGTTCAGTTTATTGTTATCTTTGGATATATAGGCATATTAGTTTCATAATTTACCAAGATTTGCTTTAATACCGGACCGATGTAGGACAGTATGTTCTTCTGGGAACTAGGTGGTTGAAACTCAAAGGAATGACTCAAGGAGATAAATTGCACCATTAGGAGAGTTTACTGGAGCTCTCTAAGATGTCTGACTTGACCTATAAAGGTTCTTTAAGTCAAATTCACAATCTGTCAGATTCACCACCAGCTGCTCTAGGCATGGAATTTTTATATGAAATTTAGAGGATTGATTAATGGAGCAAGGGTAAATTAATTTGAAAAGGTTCTGAGTACTTTTGGCACAAAAAGGAAGAAAGTTCCCCTCCATAAGAAAGAACGGAAGACTGAACTGGTATGATGGATCGGAATAGAAAATAATGGAAGATTGAATTGAAAGGTATCTAAGTTGATGCAGCGTTTTAAAAGTGCAAGGTGGAAAAAAAGCGCACGGGTCAATCTGCGCCCAAGAGGCAAGGTGCAAAGTGAGGCACACACCTTTTTGAAGCAAGGTGAAAAATACAAAAATGCCAAAAAAATTAAAAAAATGTCACAAAAATTTAAAAAAAAAAATCAAAAAACATATTAAACATAATATTAACAAAAAATATAAACTTAAATTTTAAAATAAATGTTTTAGAACCTATTATCTAAAATTAAAATACATAAACATAACATGTAAAGCACATTCAAATGAAATTTTAAAAATAAAATCAAACATATAAAACAGTTTCAAGCATGTAAAACCAACAATCTCTTTTTCTCCTCAGTTGCATTACTTCAAATAGCTAATGTGATGTAAAACATATTGCACTCCTGATTCTACGAGCCGCCTTTGTACCAAGCCCCTTGAGGCAAGCCCAAATAAATCCATGTTAAGGTCTTAAATTCTTAATCCTTTTTTTATAATTAAAATAAATTTATTAATCAGCAATAGACAATAGTACAAAGTCCCCGAGGAGGCACGAGTTGCAACCTCTCCGGGCTAGTTAAGTACAAATTTCCAGATTACTAATAATTACAAATTAGCAGAAAAAAGATCTTCCCTGTAAACCCCCTGTTTGGCTAAAGAATCAGCCATAGAATTGGCAGACCTGCTAACCCATTTTACCTCAACTCTCATATTGTTGGTTAACCACTTTACTTTTTTGATGAGATCTTTGTAGCCCCAAATGGTAGTATCCGGGTTTAGAAGCCACCTCGTTACTACCTGAGAGTCTTAAATTCTTAATCCTTACACAAAAATAAATGATATTATAATATTATTTGTCTTTTAAGAAGATATTTTACTAGGATGAATGAATGAACAACATTAGCAAAAAAATTTAAAAGGCACACACCTGGTCTGAAGGGCAAGGCACACTAGGCACACGCCTTTTGAAAGGGTTGTGCCTAGGACCTAGGCGAGGCACATACCTTAAAATGCACCTCGCCTGAGCACCACCTAGGTGCGCCTTTTAAATCACTAAGTCAATCTTACATAAAAAGACAATTTTCCCAAAGAAGAAAACCCAGGAAAAGTTGAAGCTAAGGAAATTGAAAGGGGATAACTTAAAATTATTCAAAGAGTCCTAAGGAGTGATTTGAAACCTTGTGAAGAGATAGAAGAGGTACTAATTGGTTAAACTTGTAATAGAGAATTAACAAAAAAGAGAGAATGTAAAAAGAGAGAAAAAGGGAGGTTCACATTTGAAAAAAAAAAAGTACTAGGAAGACATTTACTCCTCAAAAACAAACATTCTTTACGAGTGATAAGTGGAATTTTATAATATTAAGAAGAAACTATCAGTGGATACAATATGGAAGTTCCAAGAGGTGCAAGCTGCAGCATCAAAGAGAAAAGAGAATTACAATATGGAAGTTCCCTAAACACCCCTTGCCTAGAGAATCTGCCAGCCCAGTAGCTGATCTCCTCTCCCACAGAACTCTCCCTGTTATGTTGGAAGTTAGCCACTTGAATCTTCTCATCAGGCTACAGTCTCTGTTTCCTTCAGCCACCTAGTTACAAGTTTAGAGTCGCCTTCTATCAGCAGGTTCCCAAAGTTCAGTTCTCTAGCAAGCTGTGCTCCCTAAAAAACTGCTTGAACCTCTGCATTAACTGCATTCCCCACTCCAATTGGGCCAGAAAATTAGGGCTGTTCACGGGTCGGGTTGGGTCGGTTTACTGTGGTTTTTCCAACCGACCCAACCTGGTCGGGTAACCTGACATAGAAACCGAAACCAACCCAGTGTTAAGCAAAACCGACCTGGTCGGTTTGAGTTGGGTTGGGTCGGTTTGGGTCAGTTTCGGTTCTAAGTTCATCCCTGTGATAAAATCTTGGCTAATTTTAAAAATAGTCATAAATTGAACATCATTTCAGCCATCTCCTATGATAAAATTTAAATGAAAAAATCACAAAAGTTGTTCATTAATCACTATTCACTAATCCAAAGTTTCTTGCAACCATTCAAAAACTAGGTGGCCTAATGGGCTTTGGAACTTCATGTTTGAACTAGAAACTAAGTCGGTTCGGTTCGGGTTGGTTTCGGTTTTCTTGTGTGAAAACCAAAACCAACCCGAATCATCGGTTTAGGAAATTGCACAACCCGAAACTGACCCGTGCTGATGAAAACCCAGCCGACTCGGGTTGGGTCGGTCCAGATTGGTCGGTTTGGTCGGGTTGGGTCTTCTTATGAACAGCCCTACAGAAAATAATGCAATAATCTGACCCTCCGCATTCCTAAAAAATCCTCCAACACCAAAGGGTCCCGGATTACTGAAACAACTACCATCGAAGTTCAGCTTGATGAAGCCTTCTTCAGGAGGCTTCCAGACTGCTAAAGGTTTATTCTTAATCGATGAAGAATTAGCAACCAATCCCCAGTTTCTCCAAAGGTCCTCAAAGGAGAATTGTGAGACTAGATTCAAAGCTTTAGCCCAGTTGATTGCCCTGTTCATAAAGCAGCTCCATACATTATCCACATCCCTCTCTGTCATTAAAAATCCTAGCATTTCTTTCCTCCCACACTGTCCAAACCAAAGCAGCCCTAGCACATCTCCACAACACTCTCCCCCTTCTCTTAGGCCACCTGAAGGTAGATGGGTTGAATAGCCCACCAATGCAGAGGCTCTCAAAAACAATCACTTTTAATTCATTCTCTGTCCAAAATATGGTTTACATGATAAGCGTCAGATTACCGTTCAACCAAATTACAAAATCGCCACTATTAAGCTTCGGCCAAAGAAGCAATATAATTCATATTATACTTACCAATATAAATATGAAACTTTAAACACAAGGTAAATAAGACTTATAAAATAACTATCACATTAAACATGTAAATCCACTAGAAAAATGTATAATTACCAAAATATCCCTAAAACAGATAAATTGTCAAAAAACACAAAATTCAAACAGATCCAAAATAAGTCTAGGTTGATTTTAGGGCCATCATGATGCCCACATCACCTCCAAGAGCAAAAACGTGAAGGAATGATTTAATTGGACTTGTTTAAATGATTCTAGGTTTTCTTTCTTCTTTTGATAGATGGATTCTAGGTTTTCTTTCTATTTTCTCCCTAATTCTACAAGAAGACCTTAAAGCCATAAAAGACCAAAAATTCTTCATTAAATGAGTTCACTCAACATCCCTAAAAAATTGAAACTGATCCAGGCACTTTTTTCTTTGGCTTATATAAAAATCCAAAATTTTCTCATTTCAGCCAATTTCATCCTTTCATGTCAAACCATCTCTTTTGCCCTCATATTTGGATGCCCCAGGATCTTTATCCCCTTTAGTCCTACCAAATTACATTGCAACATTCAATCTAAAACCCTAGTTTTTTTGGCACCTTCTCTAACAAAGAACCTTTTTTTCATATTTTTCTAAAAAATGCTACTCAAAAAGTTTTTCAAATTAAACCATCTTATAAAATCCATCATTCTAAACATCTATATAAAGTTTTATTAAAAAATTCCATCCCTATGCTTAGTTTTTTATTTTTTTTATTTTTCTACTGTCCCACAAAGATTCAGCAGCTCTTAGAAATGTCCCAGAACTTTTTTAACACCTCTTAACCTTACTAGTAGTACTAAAACCATCCCTAGACTCTTTTCTAGCCAATCAATACCTTCCAAGGTTCACCTGTGAGACATAATCATCCTACATCACATCTGGGGTGAGGAAACAAATGAAGTTTATATGCCCAAACTACATTGAAACAAAATATCATATAGTAGAAAAGCAAACCAATTTGCTACTAATCCATATAGATGTAAAGAAAGTGCAAAAGGACAATATTTATCAAAAAAAAAGTGCATAAGGACAATATGAAGAAAGAGAAATATATAAGAAAAATGTTTATACTTGGGAAGGAGGAGAAACTGAAAAACCAAGATCAGCTGCAAGAGACAATGCATCAGACATCCCTCCTAGGCGCCTAAGAGGTTTCTTTCCAACCCAAGTCGTATCACTCCCCATTGACATATCAGCAATAGCAGCCTTCCAAATCAACAGTAGGCCCCCTCTCTTCTCTGTAGCTCCACATAAAAATAAATAAATAAATAAGTACAAAGTGTGTACATTATGTGTTGTGCATCTAGTACAAGTCTCACAAAATGCCAAAATGGTACAGAAGAGACAAACAAAATAGAGTTTCAACCAGGGAATAGACTATAATGAGACAATAGCCATTCTACATATCCTTAGAACTCTATAAATATTAGCCAACTGGGACAGGAGTGATCAACTGATCCCAATCGGCCCTTTATTTCTTCTCTTTCTCTCTGTTCTTTTCCCTTTTTTCTCTTATTTCTGTTCTCTAATTGCTGTTATTTCCTGCTGGTTTCTATATTTTTTGAGTATGATTACACCTAGCTTTCATTGGATCCATTACATCTGCTGCTAATAAACTTGGCATGGTGTGACTTGTGAAATGTGAGGGTGTCACTCACCAAAAGAACCCAAGAAGTGGAGATGCTAATGCGCAAGTTAAAGGGCAGAACACATTGCATGGCCTAGAATAGCATAATGATGCAATTCTCCATAGGCTCATATGAATGTGTGCTTCTCTCTCCCTTTTCAATAATGTGGGCCCAAATCCATGCTTGTAGTCGTACAAGGCAGGCATGGGCCACTTTGATAGGGAACTCATTCAGCATGCATAAGTAGTGTGGGGGTGAGAACTTGAGCCAGGCCAAACTCAAGCTAGATAGGTCCAAGGCTCCAAGTAACCTCCTTCCCCCAGGCCCAATCTTATATTTAGGTAGGTGTTGTGGAGACAATTAATATGGATTCTTTTGGATGGATAGGCGAGCAACTGAAGCTGTCTTTCAGATAGAGGACTCTTTTCTAGGAAAATCCCCCAGCTCTTACAAAAGCAATAACTGATGCCTAGTCTCCAATACGGCCAACAGGAGATTTTCCTCAAGTAACATTAACCAATAACCACCCAAGATTCTGTTTTTTTTTAATTAAAAAGATCCTGTAAAATGGTTTGCATGTTGCTTGACCACATCAGAAAACAATCTGAACCTTGAACCAAGAATAAAGGTTGGAAAAGGATTCACCAACCAACTAGATCAAGTTTCAGGAAATGGTTTGTCCAACAAAAGAATCTTTACACCACATTTCTTCAATTTTCATTTATTGATTCTTTCAATATTATGATGAGATATGTATATCTTCCATGTAACAAAATCCCAAATTCAAGAAACTCTAGGATCTTTTTACTTCATTTATTCAAAACGAATTTACAAATCTAGGACAGGAAGTGATCAAAAAGTAATAAAGAATCGCATGGATTACTAACTACTTAACCATTGTATACAAAACAGAAAAAAAAAAAATTTGGAAAACACTTGAGTTATTTGGATTTCTTTCCATGATTAGATTAGCAAATAGCGTATATAAGTAGTAAACAATAAAAAAAAAATGTCTTACCGACTTCACTAGGGTTTTTTGTTCTGGAAAATGAAAACCAAGGTCAAAAAACAGCACAATGATTTTCAAATTAGGTGCTGATCAAAAACAAAATGACCCCATTAGGCCCTTTATTTGTTTCTTCCAAACCAGGTCATGAATTGGGAATAGATAAATTGGCATTAAAGATAGCATGTAGAGATGAATCACCACCATTACCATTACTAATTAGGGTTTCTTCGAAAAAGGGCAAACACACCTGTTTAGATGTGAATCTGAGTGATTCGACTAAGTCGTCTTCAAATTCCTATTAAGGATGATGAAGTGGCGGAAAGCGGCACCCTTCATCAAAATGCAGCAGAGAGGGCTTTAAATGGAGTGTTGTAGCTTGAAAATGAAGGAGAAAGGAGAAGAAAAACCTGGCAGAAGAGAAAACAAGTTAGGAAAAGCAGGTGGAAACAAATAAAGAAAGGAAAAGTAGAACGAATCTTACAGAGATTCGAGTTGGAGAGAACCCTTGTTTTGCAGAGTGAGAACTTAGAGTTGGAGTGAGCAGGGTGGGAGAGAGAAGAATCAACAAAGGAAGAAGAAAGGGTTACAAGGTTGGGCGTGGGCCCAGATCTAATCACAACAGAATACTTTTCCAACATGATCTGTGTCCGCACATCTTACCAAGTTGGTTCCCAGTCTTAAGGGTACTAGGCTCGGGTGCATTAATAAGTGGATGGAATCCATCTTACCAAGGTGGATTCTATGCAAACTAGAAGTAAGAAGATCAATCACAGATGGAAACCAGACACTATAAACACATCAATGGACACTCACTTTATCTACTATGTCCTTCAAAAGTTAAGAAACTATCTCTTTTGAATATTTGATTCCATGCATAACTAAGGAACAAGTACATTTTAGCTAGATTATGTTCCTTCTTTCACTTGGCTAATATTCCTTGCTTATGAATCTAGTGTTTTCCCCTTGTTGACAAGAATAAACCCTCCTATAGAAAATAAAAAATAAATAAAACCATTAATTATTAAGCTGTCAAACTGCATTGTCAAATCAAAATCTTCATTGCATCATCCAATAGGAGTTATTTCTGATTCATTAATCAATGGTTTGTAGTGTCTGATTTCCATCCGTGATTGATCTTCTTCTATTTTGCATAAAATCTGCCTTGGTAAGATGGATTCCATCCACTTATTAATGCACCCAAGCCTAGTGCCCCTAAGACTGGGACCCACCTTGGTAAGATGTGCGGATGCAGATCATGTTGAAACGTGATGGAAAAGTATTATGTTGTGAGCAGATCCAAGCCCATGCCCAATCTTCCTCCTTTGTCGATTCTTCTCTCTCCCGCATTGCTCGCTCCAACTCTAAGTTTCTCACTCTGCAAAACAAAGGTTCTCTCTAACTCGAATCTCTGTAAGATTCATTCTACTTTTCCTTTCTTTATTTGTTTCCATCTGCTTTCCCTAACTTGTTTTCTCTTCCGGCAGGTTTTTCTTCTCCTTTCTCCTTCACCTTCGAGCTACAACACTCCATTTAAAGTGCTCTCTACTACATTTTGGCAAAGGGACCTTCCGCCACTTCATCATCCTTAATAGGAATTTGGAGACAACTCAGTGTGTATGCATCGAGAGTCGGTTATCTCTTAAAAGGCAGGGCCTATAGAACACTAGCTCGAACAGTAACAATATCAAAGAAGAACACGGCAAGCAAGAGTCGATAATCTCTTAAAAACATTTGAGCATATACCTCTTTTCATAATACAGATAGCAGTCACAAGATTAGGAAACCAGTAACACGACGCAAAAAGACAGTTATGGGGTCGGGTCTACGTCGAGAGTCTATAGGAGCTGGTTCGGTAAATCCTCATCACCAGCTCCGTCGACCCTATTGCAAACCTGATTCCCTAACAATGTACATAGAAGGATAAAAAATAAAACATGGAGGAAACATTGACAGAATCTACCTTATGGGATTTCAGCCTTGACACGGATGATGCACAGAGAAGACTTCGTTCAGACAACTCGTCTTGGAACAAAGAGGATGACTGAGATTGAACTTGAGAAACCAATGAAGAGAATGATTTACGCTTTTAAGTTAGCTTGAAAACGAGCAGAAGAACCTCAAGTGACAGCTATCATGGTTGCCTATGGTCTGATTTTGGCTCCGATCTAATCAATGCCACTCACAGATCCCAATAAACACCGCCTTGAAGTTTGCTTAAAATTGAGAAGAATAGCATTTCGAACGACGATTACTATGATCGACTCCAGCTAGGGCTTCTGGTATTAATGATGAGAGCAGGCGACGCTTGCTGCAATCAGTTCTGTTCAATCGACAAAGAAAATGGAGACGGGAGGGGAAATGGTGATCAACTGGGTAATATGGACGGAGGTAATGAAGAGAGAGAGAGAGAGAGTAGACGGGCAAAGAGAGAGGGAGAGGAATGGGAGAAAAGAAGAAAGTGAGAGAGGTTCAGACCTATCACTATAACGAACTACAATTGGCGGTGACGAAACAGGGGTAAGAGATACAGAAAGAATGAAGGAGAGATAGAAGTACGTGAGTGAGAGGGAGGGAGAAGAGAGGAAAATGAGAGAAAACGATGGGCAGAAGAGATCAAAGAAGAGGGAGATGGGGAGGCCAAACCGCCGCTGTCGAGAGTTGCAACAGCGGTGGTTGAGAAACGAAAACAGGGGGGCAAAAGAAGGAAAAGAGAAAGAAAAAGAGAAGAAAACAAGAACAAAAAAAGAGAGATGGAGTTGAATGGACGGAAGAGAACGAGAATAAATTGGTGAGGGGAGTTGAATGGACGGAAGACAATGGTAAGCCATGGATTCCCCAGAATTCAAAACATTAGGTTCGATCTATATGTAGGGTTAAGGGCAATTTCGTAATTTTGGGGGTTTTGAGGGGTATTTTTGTAATTTGGAAATATTTGGGTGAAAACGGGTCCAGGGGTTAAACTGGGGTTCTTTGATGGATGGATGGATTTTTGGGTCAAAGATCAAAGGGTTGAGATGGGTCTAACCGCGGAGAGAGGTTTTGTGTGTGCAGGCTAGTAAGATTGACCGAAATGGAGTCGTTTTAGATGGATGTGTAAATAGTGGTGTTTTTTATAGAAATTTGGTAGGGTAAGGTTTTTGAGCATTCTGAGTTGATTGATAAGGTCAGATTGGCCCAATTGGGCCCGGATCAGGAAAATCTGGAAGGGTGAAGGATTCGGTCGATTTAGAGCTTCGAAATAGAATCTTTATGTGATGGGGGGCAAACAAGGGTGTTTTTTGTTGAAATTTCATAGGGTAGGGTTTTTAAGCATTCTAGGTTGATTGGTAAGGTTAGATTGACCAAATTGGGCCCGGATCATAGACCATATCAGGTGTTTTGTGAGAATATATTCAATTTGTGCATTAACTATGGGTGGAGAAGGCATAAATACAAGGATTGCCCAAAGAACAAGAATAACACTAATGAGGGATAGACTTTAGTTTAAAACAGAAGGAAACATCAAAAGGTGTTATTTAACCCAAGATACCAAAATAACAAACATGTAGATAGGCGTAGAGATAAACATCGGAATGCAAAAAAGGACCAATGGTCTCAAGTTAAAAACTTTAGAATTGAAGTGGTGAGAGTGAAGTCTAGAACTAAATTCATCTATGCTGGTCATGCCTCCATGAGCCTTCAAAGCAAATCGTGGCTCAATCCAAAATGGATTCAGAAAAAGAAATAGATGGAAGGAGCACAAGTGAGTAATATCTCGCCCAGATTTAGTGTTGAAATTGACAGGAAAAAACTTTTTTCAAAAATTCTTAAGTTATTGCTAATCCCTTTGAAATGCAAGATGATAAACATGAAGGTAAAAATGATTATTCTATTAAGTTGATGGAAGATGAAGCTGAAGGAAATCCTGAAGCGGATGATGGAGAGGATGATGATTTGATGGAGGACCGGAACGATCAACAACTGATTACTAAAGGGGAACCCATGAAGGAATACGAAGGAAAAAATATGTCCTACATGGAGACGCTGAACTTTGAAATTGCTAAGTTGGAAGGAGACAATAAAGGTCTGAGCAAGACTACCACTAACAATGCAAATACTTAGTTGGGACGTTTGTGGGGCAGGAAGAGCCTACCTCCAAAGACAGGTCATGTAGATAATTAGAGATTATAAAGTTGATATCAAATTTTTAATAGAAACAAGAGTTAATCCAAATAGAGCTAGAAAGATAATTAAAGAATTTCCTTCTAAGAACTTTGAAATTGTGGATTCAATGGGTTTCTTCGGGGGTTTATGGGTTTTATGGAACAAAAATACTTGTAATATCCAAGTCATTTTGACTAATAATAGAAAAGTTCATCATGTCAACATAAAAGATGCTTCCTCTAATCGATCTTGGAATTACACCTTTGTCTATGCGACCCCAAACAAAATGGAACAAAAAATTGTGTGGAATTGGATTAGAGAAATAGCTAATAATTCGAATGGACCATGGAAGCTTATAGAAGATTTTCATTCCGCAAGGGATAGTGAAAATAAGAGGGGAGGTAGAGAAGTAAAACCTAGTCAGTGTAGGGAATTTAATGATCTTATTTTTCACTATGAGCTAATGGAAATTGAAACAAAGGTAATCCTTTTTACGTTGAAAAATAAATCAATATGGGAGAGGTTGGATTGGGTTGTGGTTAATGAGGAGTGGAGAATCCTCTTTCCTGAAGCCATCCTCAAGAACCTCCCACTCATGGCTTCGGATCACTCTCCTTTGTTGTTGGTAACTAATGGTCTTCAGAATTATGGGCCGAAACCTTTCAGGTTTGAGGCAATGTGGTGCCTCAACCCAAAGTTGGAAGAAATAGTTAACCAAGATTGAAAGTTTGAAGCTAGTGGTTCAAGAGCTATTAAATTTATTAAAAAAGAAATAGATTAGTGGTTGATCTTAAGATTTGGAATAGAATGCACTTTGGCAATATATTCAAGAAAAAACAAGAAAATGTTAGTGCTTTAGGAAAGGTTCAAGTGAGGCTGGATAATGAGGATAAGGACAGAGCTTTGAATAATCATGAAAAAGGCCTTACAGAAGCAATTAAATAACACCTTAAGGAGGGAAGAGGCCTATTGGGCTCAAAAGTGTAGAATTGACTGGATTAAACTTGGGGATTGGAATATCAGATTCTTTAAAGTTTCGGATACGATTAGGAAAGCAAGAAATAGAATCACTTGTATTACTAATAGAGGAGTGAAAAATCAAAGATTACAGTCAAATTGCAAAGTGTTTTTGTCAAGAATTTAAGGAAAGATTTAATAGTGAAGGGACGTATAGAGTTAGGGGTTTCATCGAGGAAATCAGCAAGAATGTTTCTTAAGAGTAGAATAAGAACATTATTAAGGATGTGACAGAAAGAGAAATTTATGAAGCCCTCCTGTCCATTGGAGATCTTAAAGCCATGGATCCTGATGGGCTTAATGCTCTTTTCTTTAAAAAATTTTGCAACATTATTAAAGGAGATTTTTGCGAGACAGTTAAGAATTTCTTCCATACATGGAGATTGTGCCCCATTCTAAATAAGACCTTCATTACATTAATTCCAAAAAATGGAAATCCTGAAAAGGTGAATACCTATAGACCAATCGGTCTATGCGATGTGACCTACAAGGTGATCACAAAAATTCTGGTGAGAAGAATAAAACCAATCCTTGAAAATATTGTCTCACCATTCCAAAGTGCTTTTGTTACCAATAGACAAGTAAATGATAATATTTTAATGGGAGAAGTACACTGTAGCCCAATGCAGAATTCTGAAATTACAACCTCCCATAGTCTACCAGTAGCCCCCTATAAATCGCATCCTACCTATGGATTTGGCATCAATCCACGATCAGGATTCATCCCCCCTGTATGGTGGGGCTAAGAATTCTGAGCTGGGTTGATCAGTCATTCTCCCTATTTTAATTGCTCATGATATGTTCCACACTATGAGAAAGAAAAAAAGGGAGAAAAAGAATCATGGCCTGTAAAATTGACATGGAGAAAGCCTATGATAGGTTGGAATGGAGCTTCATTGAAGAAATTCTTAGGAAATTTGGTTTCCATGATAAGTGAATTGGGTGGGTCATGGAATGCATCAAAACTGTGTCCTATCAAATATTGATTAATGGGTTTCCTACCAGAGAGATTATCCTAACTAAGGGAATAAGAAAAGGTGATCCGCTTTCTCTTTACATTTTTGTTTTGTGCGCTGAGGCCTTAACCAGAAAACTTGGAAAAGAAGTTGATCTTCCTAGGAACCCAATTGGATGTAGAGTTGCTAAAGATTTTCCTAAAATTCCTATTCTTTAGTTTGATGACAATTGTATTATATTAGTTGAGCCTACAATTTCTACAAGCTTGAGGATTAAAGAAATACTTACAGAGTTTTCTAGGGCATCTGGACAAAGCCCAAATTTCAATAAGTCAACCATCCAATTTTCTAATAATGTCCCAAATAGGTTTTAGAAAATGCTAGCTTGGATTCTTAAGCTCCCTATGCAATCTGAATCAAATTTTTATTTGGGGGCCCCAATCATTAACTCTCGGATCACCAAAAACACATTTCGGTTTGTTAATGACAGAATATGTAAAAGACTGACTGGATGGAAGAAAAATACTTTGTCAATAGCAGGAAGACTGACTTTGTTGAATTCCATGACCTCCATGATGCCGCAATTCATTATGAGGTCATTTATGATTCCCAATAACACTATTGAAGAGATTGAAAAAAACCCAGAGAATTTTTTTGTGGAATAATAATAGTGGTAAAAAACCATTGCATTTAATGAACTGGAGAAGAGTGTGTTCTCCTAAAAGATGAGGAGGCCTTGGGTTAAGGAATCTCAAATGGTTTAATGATGAAGCAAGTCCTGCTAAGTTAGGTTGGAAGATAATTACTCAGGAGGATAATCTTTGGGATAAAATTGTTAGAGGGAAGTATTTAAGGAAAGGAAATCTATGGGAAGCTAAGAAAAGAAAGGGAGTTTCTTGGACGTAGAGAGGCATTTTAGGTGCCCGAGAACTCTTGAGAATGGATCTTAAGTGGGTCGTTGGTAACGGGGAATCTGTCAAAATTTGGATAGTTGGGTTAGTAGATGCTCTTTAGTAGATTCTTTTTCCCCTTCGTAAGAAATTCAAGAAAGTGCCCTAGTAAGTGATTTCATTGATAAAGAGAGAGGAATTTGGAAAGAGAATGAGATTTGGAGTTTGGTTCAGATAGATATTTGGAATAAAATTAAATCAATCTTTATTCCTATGGGCAATAAGGAAGATAAATTAGTTTGGAGCACAAACCTAAAGGGGATTTTCACCTTAAAGTCGGCATATAATCTCAAATGTGGGGCTGACTGCAATCAGGTGAACCCGCTGAATTGGAACTTGACTATTTGGAAGTTAAAAAGTCCTCAAAAATTAAAGTTTTTCATGTATCTCCTCTTAAATGATAGACTTCCATCGAAGGCCCTCCTAAGAAGGAGGGGTCTTGATATCGATGAAAATTGTAGTAGATGTGGTTCCCTAGAGGACATCAACCACATTTTCTTTGATTGTGCTTCAACAAAACAGATTTGGGATATTTCAGGTCTTAACATTGCCAACTTAAATGGGGATAATATGGGTATTACGGAGTGGTGGACAGAAGTGCATGGAATTGATGTGATTGAAAGAAACCAACTTAAGGAGAAATGTGCATGTATTGGCATATATGGAAGAACAGAAATCAAAAGACTTTCAACATAAAGAGGACCCCCCCCCCAAACTATTCTTGAGAGAGCGTTTAAATCTTTCGAGGAGTTTAGGTTTCACAATGAAAATCAGAATATTAGCAAAGAAATGAGGAAGATGAAGAATATTTATTGGGTCCCCCCGAATTTGGGTAAAATTAAAATTAATTTCGATGCTTCTTGTACTAAAAATGGTAGTTGTACTGTTGCTGTTATGGCTAGAAACCATTTGGGCAACGTAGTGAACTATAGAGATTATTTTGTAGGTAATTCTACTATAAATGCAGTGGAGGCTTGGGCGGCATGGGAATCTCACAACTTGGCCACAAACTATAAATGTGGTGGAGGCTAGAAACCATTTGGGCAACATATTGGACTATAAAGGTTATTTCATAGGTAATTACTCTGACTCCTTGTGAGCATCAGAAAACGGCTCACTTGCCACTTGGGCTGGAAATGGAGTCACCACCCATCATATTAGGAAATGGAGGTGATGGGACCTCCAAGAATGGTATCAAAAATTGTTTTTATCAAATAATGACTCCAAAGCCCGAGGCACCAGCGAACCAGTCCAGGTAAGACTCGGATGGGAGAGGGAAGGGGTTAGGCACCCCTCTCCCAGGTCTGATAGGTGGGGCCCACATGGGATACCAAACAAGCACAAATAACAATTAATTAAACAAAAGTAAACCTCAAGAATAGCTATACTAAAAGCAAATTTTGTCTATTTTTATTCATCTATTTTTATGTTTATTTTTATTGCTATATTTTTTGTCGCTTTTTTTCTTTTTTATTTCCTTTCTTTCTTTTTTTTTTGCTATCCTCTCACGGTGCACTAATTGCATATTTATTATCTAATTGATCACTAGCATATCTTTTCTCCTTTGACCTTCCCAAACTCGCCAATATATTTTATCTACCGACCTAGCCATTCGGTTTCATAGATTAAAACCCATAATCACATTTTCATCATTTTTCTAAATAATTTATTGTCCATTGTTATTATTGTTATTTCCTTTTGCTTTTTGCTTCAGAACTATGCTGCTTACTGTAACCGACATCCCCCTGCATTCAGTCTAATATGCAAACATGTTCAATCACCTCTGATTTGTTACTCTCTTGTCATCAACCCCTACTCCTACTGATATAACATTTCTTTTATCTGCGAATGGTTTAATTCGAACTATTTAAATCAACAAAACAAGGTGAGGATTACTTAATCTACACTAAAACAAATTGAAACAAGGAATGCATAATCTGAACTAATCAACAATTAGCAATTAATGAAACAGAAATAAACAAAACTGATAACAGGTTAATAGACTGAATGAGAGAAGAACGACTCTATCTTAACAATCAAAACCTATTGGCTTTATGCTCAATATGATCTAATCCGGGCAGAAAAAGGAAAGAAAAGAAAAAAAAAAACTAAAACAGAATAAACTAGCAAAGATAATCACCCGGAAGCAAAAAAAAAAAAAAAAAAAAAAAATTGAAAATACGATTATAGCACTTACCTGGCTGAGGATTTCGGCCTGAAACCGGACGCTGCAACAGAGGGATTTCAGTTAGTTCTTCCTAGGCTGCTTAATTTCATAAATGGCAGAAGTGGTGATAGAGGACTGCAACTGAGAGATTAGCAAAGGACGACGCTATTTCGGATGCATATCACGTTCAAAACAAAGGAATGCCGAAACATTTGAGCTGCCAATGCTATTTGACGATTCTGTTCGACCGGCGACCATGACAGAAAGAAAAAGAAAGCAGGGGATGCGGTTGGGGTTCTAACGAAAAGGAGGAGCTGGAGACTGAGGTGGTAGTGGCGGAAATGAAGGAAAGGCAAGAATGAAGAAAGAAAATGTCAAAGAGAGAGAGAGAGAGAGAGAGTGACTACTGAGAGAGGGGGAAAAAATGTTCGCCGCTGTTCAATCGGGGAAGACGATGAACAGTCGGCGTTGAATTAAGCCTTCTTCGTAAAAAACCAGATTAGAAGAAGGAGAAAATGAAGAGGAAGAAGAAGAAAATAGAAAGAAAGAGAGTGAGAGAGAAAGACAGATCGGAGGTGGGGAGATGATACGCCGGAGCTGGACAAGGTTGCCGCCGCTGCTGCCCGGAGACGAAGGGAGGGGTCGCCGCCGCTCCGCCTCTTTTCGAACGAAGATGATGGTGAATACTGTCTCCTTCGAAATCTTCGGATCAGAACGAAATGAATGAATCGGCCCCTTTTTAACGAGTGTCGGGGGTGTTTTTGTAAGTTCAGTGATGTTCAGGGGTAAATTTGTAATTTTGTAACTTTGGGTCACAATTAGTCCAGGGGTCGGACCGGGGTTTTGGTTCAGTGATGGGTGGTTCTGGGTCAAAAGATGAAGGGTTGAGTTGGGTCTAACAGCAGAGAAGGGCTTTGTGTGAATGGGCTAACAAGATTCACCGTAACGGAATTTTTCTAGACAGATGGGTAAACGGGGGGTATTTTTTACTGAAATTTTACAGGGTGGGGTTCTAGACATTCTAAGTTTATCGGTAGTGCTGGATTGGCCCAAATAGGTCCGGATTGGGCAGATCTAGAAAGGGTTCAATTCGGTTAATCTAGGGGCCTCAAAACAGAATCTTTGTGTGATCGAGGGGCAAATAAGGTGGGTGTTCTGAGGTGATTGGTAAGGTTAGATTGAGCCAACTAGGCCCGGATTGGAAAGATTTGTAATCTAGTCAATCTGAAACTTTAAAATGGAATCTTGGTGCGATTGATAGTAAATGGAGGTGTTTCGGGATAAAATTTCATATGTAGGGGTTTTCTAGCATTCTGGGGTGATTGACAAGGCTTGATTGGTTTAGATGTGTTCGGATCAAGTGGATATGGGTTGTGGGTACAATAGAGGTTGAAATAGAATCTTTGTTTGATGGATGGGTGAACGAAGGAATCTTGATTCAAACTTAATGGGTAGGTGTTTTGGGAGGTCCTGGGTCTGGTGGTTGTGTCTGATCTAATGGTTGATGTATAAGTGAGGGTCAATTGGGGCCATCGGATTGGCATCGGGCAGGTTTTACGGTGGATCTGAGGGTTCTCAAGGGGAAAGTTTGGCTTTTTAGATATTTGGGTGTTTCGGAGAGGTTGGATGGGTATGACCAAGGTTACCATTGGTCGAGGCATAGCCAACCGGGCTATGCTTCGCCTTCCCCAGTCCTGTGTTGACCGAGGTTACCATTGGCCGAGGTGTAGCTGATCGGGCTATGCCTCGACGTCCCCAGTCATGCGTTGATCGAGGTTAACGTTGTCCGAGATCTTTTGGTTCTCAAACCTGGGCTACACCACGACGTCCCCAGTCTTGTGTTGACTGAGGTTACCATTGCCCGAGATCTTTCAGTTTCCGAGCTCTCAGCCATGGAACGCTTAGTTTCTGGTCTTGGGAGCCTTTGGGGCCCTTCTAGGGCTAACCGTTTCCCAGCTAGCTCAGCCGTTAAGTCGGCGGCAGTGCGGAGTTCCTCGACCGCCCTCAGGCCTTAGTGGGTGGGGGCGTTCTTCCTCCACGTTTAGGCTCAGCCGTTGGCAGTTGAATCAGGTAGCTTGCTTAGCCATGTGCTGTCGAGATAGGCACAATGGGCTCAACCGTTTGGGGATCGGCAGAGTCAACTCATTTGGCAGTGCAACTTAGCATGTGTGTGTGTAGTGTGTGCGGTGGTCGTGGGCGTGCCTCTGGGTCGATGAAGTAGCTTAAAAGGAGACTTTTATTGCTTGTGGGTCTACTGATAGTACATCCTGAGGTTTCCCGAGTTCCAACTCCTCGGTATTGGTCGACCCTCAAGGTCTTCAAGTCTATAAGTACCTGGTCCGAGGACTCTAGTGACCCTATACGGCCCTTCCCAATTTGGTCCAAGCTTCCCTTCTCCTAGTGTGGGGACTATGACTTTGCATAGAACAAAATCGCTTGTCTTGAATTCGCATCTCCTTACCTTAGAATCGTAATGTCGTGCCATCTTCTGTCGTTGTACAACCATCTTCACATGTGCCTGGTCTCGAGCTTCTTCTACTAGGTCCAACTCCGCGCGTAGATCTTCATCATTTTGTCCCTCGTCAAAGAGCTCAGTCCGAAGGGTTGGGGAACCTATCTCGACGGGGATCATGGCCTCAGCCCCGTAGGTCAGACTGAAAGGGGTCTTTCCAGTGGTAGTTCGCGGGGTCGTCTTGTAAGCCCAGAGAATGCTCGGGAGCTCCTCAACCCACCTTTCCTTGACTTGATCTAGGCGTGTTTTCAGGCTGTGTAGTAGGATGCGGTTGGTTACTTTGGTCTGCCCGTTGCTCTAAAGTCAGTGTACAACGGTAGTCCGGTGATTGATCCGTAGGTCGGCACATAGGGCCTCGAACTTCTCGTTGGTGAACTGTGTTCCATTGTCTGTGATGAGCACGCGCGGGATACAGAAGCAGCGGATGATTCCTGCTAAAGGAAGTTCTGGGCATTGTGGGTGGTGATGCGCGCTAGGGGTTCAGCTTCTACCCACTTTGTGAAGTAGTCCACTGCTACGAGAAGGAACTTCTTCTGTGCAACCACGGTGGGGAAGGGGCCGAGGATGTCCATTCCCCATTGGGCAAACGACCATGGGTTGGCGATCGGTCTCAAAGGGGCCCCAGGCTGGTGATGTAGATTAGAGTGACGTTGGCAACTATCGCACTTCTAGACTAGCTGGGCAACGTCCTGCTTCATCGTCGGCCAAAAATACCCCTGTCGGAGCTCCTTAAGGGCTAGTGTGCATGCACCGGGGTGATCTCCGCAAATGCCCTCATGTATTTCCCTAAGGAAGTAGTTTGCCTCGACTTGGGGGGGAGGTACCTCAAGTAGGGAAGCGTGTGGGAACGACAGTACAGTTGACCCTGTATCAGGCAATACCTGGTTGCTCTGTGTTGGAGTCTTCTTGCTTCTGCCCGATCCTCCGACGAGGTGCCCTCTCGAAGATACTCGATTATGGGATCCATACAAGATGAGCCATGTTTTACTAGAAGGATGAGAGCAGCTGATGGTGCAATGCTCGGCTAGGCCAGCGTGTCTAGCCGGACAGTTGAGTCAAGGTCGGCCTGTGGCGAGCTGGCAAGCAATGAAAGGGCGTCGACTCAAGCATTCTCAGCTCGAGGGATCTGCTGGATGTCGAAGTGCTCGAGCTGTTGAATGATCTCCTACACCTTCTATAGGTAGCTCGCCATAGAGGGAGTACGAGCTTCGAACTGGTTGTGGATTTGGTTGACAACGAGCTAAGAGTCGTTGAAGGCCTTGATCCATCGTACCCCGAGGTCTAAAGCAAGGCAGAGCCCAGCAATCAGGGCCCCATACTCTGCCTCATTGTTGGACGCTTTGAATTCGAATCTGAGGGTGTGCTCCAACACTACATCGTCAGGGCCGAGGAGGATAAGGCCGGCGTCGCTGCCCTGCTGGTTCGATGAGCCATCAACATGGAGGGTCCACGCCAGGGGCAGTGGGGCCGGTTCCTCCACAGTAAATGTGCATTCAACAATGAAGCCAGACAAGGCCTGGACTTTGATCGCTGGCTGGGAAGCGCACTTGATGTCGAATTCGCTCAGCTCTATGCTCCACTTGACTAGGCATCCCAACACTTTCAGTCTCTGTAGCACCTGCTTAAGGGGCTGGCTGGTGAGTACTCGCACGCTGTGGGCCTAGAAGTAGGGTCTAAGTTTTCTGGCTGCGGTGACGAGGGCCAGAGCCAACTTTTCGAGATTGGAGTATCGGGTCTCTGCGCCGCTGAGGACCTTGCTGGTGTAGTAGATCGGCCTCTGTACTCGATCCTCTTCTTTGACCAATACTGAGCTAACGACCTCATCCCCGGCTGAGAGGTAGGGCAATAGTTCGTCCCCTGGGTTCGGCTTAGTCAGAAGGGGCGACGAGCTCAGGTACTACTTTAGTTCCTAGAAAGACTGCTCACACTTTTCTGTCCAATGGAAGTCCTTTGGCCATTTAAGAGCTTTGAAAAAGGGGAGGCACCGGTCCACGGACTTAGACATAAACCTGCCAAGGGCGGCCATTCTTCCGGTGAGTCATTGCACTTCTTTGTGGGTCTAGGGGGATGGCATGTCAAGAATGGCTTTTATCTTTTCCGGATTTGCTTTGATTCCTCTCTATGTTACCATAAACCCAGAAACTTGTCGGAGCCAACCCCGAACGTGCACTTGGTCGGGTTTAACTTCATCTTATACTTTTTAAGTGTGTCGAAGACTTCGCGGAGGTCGGCCAGGTGGTGTTTGGACTATTTGCTCTTCACAAGCATATCGTCGACATACGCCTCCACGTTCCTACCGAGCTGCTCTTTGAATACCTCGTTCACCAGCTACTGATAGGTAGCGCCGGCGTTTTTTAGGTCAAAAAGCATTACCTTATAACAGTACAGGGCATGGTCAGTGATAAAGGCCGTTCGCTCTTGATCGTACGGGTCCATCTGGATCTAATTGTAGCCTGAGAAGGCATCCATTAAGCTTAGGAGTTCATGTCATGTTGTTGCATCGATGAGCTGGTTGATCTGAGGAAGGGGGAAGTTGTCTTTGGGATAGGCCTTATTTAGGTTGGTGAAGTCGGTGCAGATCCTCCACTTTCTGTTAGCCTTGTTCACCATCACTACATTGGCCAGCCAATCGAGGTATTTGACTTCCCTAATGAAGCCGACGTTGAGCAACTTATGTACTTCCTTGGCGATCACTTGCCACCGCTCTGAGGTAAAGTTTCTCTTCTTTTGCTTCATAGGTCGGTAACAGGGGTCGACGTTTAGCCGATGTGTGATAACTTCGGGATCGATTCCAGGCATGTCCTCTTCCGACCAAACAAACATGTCAACATTATTCCTCAGTTGTCGATCAAGTTCCTCTCGGAAGTGGTCACCTAGCAGAGAGCCAACTTGGATCGTCTTTTCGGGGTCTTCCTCAAATAGGGGGACCTGGACGAGGTCTTCCACGGGTCGGCCGCGCTGCGCCTTTACTTTGTCATGCAAGTCATATGCGTCCGCCATCAATGTCTCGGTCACTGGACGTGGTCCTTGGCAAGATAACTGATAACAATGTCACGTTATTTTCTAGTCCCCGCTTTCATGGCGAGGTGGTATGTTGAGATTACGGCCTACATGGCATTAAGGGTCGGCGTGCAGAGGATCACATTGTAAGAGGAGGGGCAGCACACCATGATGAAGTCTACCATGGCCGTCGTCGACTCCGATCAAGAGGGGAAGAGTTATCCTCCCAGTGGGTTAAAGAGACTCTCCCGAAAATCCCATCAAGGGAGTGCTAACCGGTGTAAGCCATTCTCTGGCAATGCCGAGCTTTTTGAACGCATCTTTAAACAGTACGTCGATAGACCTCTGAAAGAATGGTAGGATCCATCTAATGGACGCCAAAAAGATTGCGGAATGGGTGGGCAAATTTCAAAAATTTCCTACCTTCTTCCAACTGGGAATCGTATTCCCTAAATTTAGAATATCATATTCAAGGATCTTACTTGAACCATAATCGAACTAGATCTGAACCAAAAGGTAAAAGGGAGGAATATACCTGATCCAGAGAAGCAGTATCTCCCAAAGTTGGTGTTCACGCCCAAAGAATACACCAAGATCCGTTCCTGCTGAAGATGACACAGCTGTGGATGGAACAGAACCAGCAGGGTGCGTCCTACACACTGGATCCTTCGCAAGAACCCTCTGGAAACACTAAACACTAAGTCTTTTCAGTCTTTCTTGCAAGACTGATGTCAAGAACTGGTTTCTTGACTTCCTTTTGCTGCAAAGATCGAATCTTGCAAAAGGGAATGGTGGCGGCTAGAGGAGAACTCCCGGGACGAAGATGGTTGAATTTGCTTCTCTTCTCTCTGGAGTATGAATGAGATCTAATCTCAATTTGCAGGAGGTATCCCTTGTGTACCAAAAAGTGGTTCGAAATCTGATATTTCTCCACTACTTTTTCTCCTCCTTTCTTCTTGATTAAGAAAGCTCCTAATTAAGAGTTAACCCAATCCAAATCAGTATTTGAATAGGGGATAATCTTAATCCTATCTGCATATTAAGTTAGCTTACTCCTGATCTTATCAGGAGGTTACTAGATTCAAATCTAATTTGAATTTGGTCTCCTAGAGTGGATAATGTTAAAGGCCCTATCCTTTTTGCTAACATTAATCTCAGATTCGCCCCATAAGGGTGATCATATCAGCCCACCTCGAAATGGGCTTTTGGCTCATTAAGTGTTCAGTGTTTAATTACTTTCCAATCTGCTGCCCAGTTGAGCTTCTTTGTATGGTGTAGGACCCAAGCATTGATCTACACATCAGCCGCATGGGTTCGGCCCAGCCTTTAATACAAGGCCTAGCCAAATTCACTGAAAAACTCAGTAAACCCCTGAGCCCATCATATGGACCCTATGGGCCCAACACTTACATTAAGTGGTCCCTGGGCCAAGCCATCTTATAAAAACCCAGGGACTGTGGGCAGGTGCAAGATTAGCCCATCAGGTACTATCCTAAATGGTTTACACTTAACCTCTCAGCCCTTAATGATCAAGCACTGCCCGACAAGAGAGGACCTCTCCCTCGGCTGCAAGGAACAGTGCCGCACTCTCCACTCACATGGATCCCGAGAATTAAAACCATTTGCAAACATTTCGAAACCGTACATATACAAATATATATATAAATTTTGCAAAACAAAATTCCAACGATTGAAATCAACTACTGGCAGTTTGGTTTCCATCAGAGAGAGTGCATTCCCGATCATTACCCTTTGTCCGACAAAGTGGCTGATCTTGTCACTATGATCACCCACTCAAATGAATTTTCAAACTGCCCCAACATACCCAGGTTTTGACCCCCATCTAAGGATCTCACTGATTGGCATATCAAAGACAGTCCGATCCGACATCTAGTGAAGTGTCATAATCGAGTCTAGGGGTCAGGTGTAACTTTTCAGTTTTGCCCATCTATCTCCAAGGTCCAGGGCAATACTGGAAATCTGGTCCGGTTCAAGGATTCGAGTAATCCCATACTACATGTGCCTTGGGTCTTACCCTGGTGGCCGAGACAGGCCATCCCAACACTTGGTGGCACACTAGTATCAGCCTTGGCAGGATAAATCTCCCCAGACTTATCCAATGGCTGTGAACATTTAAAATTAACACGAGTCTCTATTAGTGTCCAGTTTTAGGGTCTTACACAGAATTAAACCAAACAACATGAAACAAACATGCACTTTATTTATTTCCACTAAATAACAAAAGTACATCAAATCGGATTGAAACTAAGGGCATACAAAAACTATCTAACAACCTCCCTATGTCAATTAGGATCCTCTGTAGCTCGAAGTTGGCCACTTTGGCTATGACGACCAAGGCGTTGTCGTGCGGAGTCTGGATTCCTCGGAGGTCGTCGCCAGTGAAGGTAGTAGATGTGTCATGCCTCCTCTCGTGACCTCGATCGTCGATCTCGCATAACCGAGCATATCTTTTCTGTTCGGAGCTGCATTCCCCTCCGGAGGCGCTTCCTTCCGATTTTACGTGGATGACGCCGACTGGGGGGCCTCGGGGCAGGGGCTGCCAAGCTTCATCCGCACATCTTTCCTCTTGGGATGACTTCGACATTCTGTCTACGAAGCTGCTGAGATAACCACGCCTAATTAGATCTTCGATATGGTTACGCAGGTCGAAACAGTTCTCCGTATCGTGGCCGAGGTCCTTGTGGAACTCGCAATATTTGTCTCGATTCCTCTTGTTACTTTGCGTCTTCATCTTCTCGGGCCACCTGACATAGTTGCGGTCGTGGATTTGCATCAGAACTTCAAACCGTGAAACATTAAGCGGCGTGAAGTTCCGATAGGTCAGTAGAGGGGTGCGAGGTCTATGGTCGGTCTGGCGATCTTGCCTCTTGTGGTCTTTGTCCGACCTCTTGGACTTCTGCTCGTCGTTTTCTCTCCTTTTTCTGTCAGCCTTCTCATCCTCGTCTCTGAGTTGCACTTGGGCCTCTTCAGCGTTGATATACTTCTGTGTGTGGCTCATTAGTGTGGCCAACGTTTGAGAATGATTCTTGGAGATGGAGAAGTTGAATGGGGAAGGGCAGAGTCCATGTTGTATGGACGTCACCGCGACTGACTAATTTAAGTCCCTGATTTGAAGTGCTTCTTTGTTGAACTTTGCTAGGTAATCTCTAAGGGACTTCGTCTTCCTCTGTCGAACTTGCATAAGGCTGGCCGAGGTTTTCCAATGCTTCTGACTAGCTATGAACTGTGCTAGGAATTGGTTCTCCAATTGGGCCCATGACGCTATAGACCTCGGCGGCAGGGAGGAGTACCATGCTAAGGTTGGGCCTTGCAGCGTGGTTACAAAGGGCTTTGCACATCAATCCCTCCAACGCACCATGTAGCATCATCTAGACTTTGAGTGCCGCGACATGGTCGAAAGGGTCAGAGTTCCTGTCATACTTGTCGAATTGGGGGGCTCACCATCCGACAGGGGGTACCTCGTCCACTATGTCCTGGATGAAGGGTGGCTCCTTGGTGATATGCGCAATGGCTTGTACAGGTTGATTTACGACGAGAATTGCCTCCCTTTTGGGTCACGTGGGGTGATCCTTGACCGAGCTTGACTCGGTGACTGAAACTACAAAGGGCGGCGTCCTTTTGTTGAGCCTTTCTTTGGCGGGGATGCGCACTAAATGGTATGTTTGGTTATGGTAGTCCCGTCCTCGGGAACGGGTAGTGAGGGCGGGCCTTCAGGTCGTGTCTTGCCTCATATGCTCGAACCGCTCTTCCCTTATGTCTGATCGATGCGCTTTGGGGTCCTCGGTCCGAGGATCGTCCTTCATGCGTGCCGAGGCATGAGGGGGGACCGCCCAGTTGGGTGGCGTGGCAGACCCTAGTGTTTGCATGAATTCAAAGATTTTATCAACCTTTTCCTGCATGGCTCGAAATTGCACTGGATCTACTATGGCCGAAGGTTGCAGGACTTCTTGGTTCTCCCGAGACGGGGAATGGCCAGTTGCTCGTTCAGACTGGTTTTTAGGCATCTTAATCGCTTCCTTGATTGCACGGCGAAAAATGAGATTTTCAGGGAAGGCTTTTTGTGTTGTTCCCACGAATGGCGCCAATTTGATGCCGCTCAATCCTAGGTGGTGCACAAACTGAGGAGAACAACTAGATAGTCCTTGCTGAAAGAGTGGGGCCGAGCTACAAGGACGAGGTCACGCTTCGACTCTCAAGCCAGTAGGTGGTAGGATGGTCGGATCGATCTATAAGGATGTCGGTCCGAGCTAAGTAGCGGTGTAGGTCTCAGAAGTTGGATCCCTTACCTCGAGCATGGAGTACCTTTTTATAGCCAAAGATCCATGTCCTGGTCGAACTGGGCTTCCGGGGTTGTCGGGATAGAGTTAGCCGCCGAGGCATTCGGGATAGAGTCCCATTCCCCAGTGGAGTTTTCTTCCTTACTCCTCTTTACCCGTAGTTGTGCTCATCCATATAACATGTAGTTGACATGGCTGGAAGGATAGGATGGGGTTCTACAGTAATAGCGTAGCTTGGTCGAGCTAACCCGTCATGGCCGTGCTAGGCCAACGTGGCCGAGCTATACTGACCCGACTGAGTTAGGATGATGTGGCAGGGCGATAGTTGAGCGGCCACGTGTCTCGCAGGGCCAACTTAGCCATGACCCAAACAAAAGGTAATCTCCACATTAAAATATTTTGATATATATCAGTTTCTGTTCTCAACTTCCAAGTATACTAAGTGAAATGCCATTTCATGGGCTAAGATAATATCTTATATTGCATATAGGCCTTTTACCAACATGATCTGTGAACACTGCCTTTACCACATTATGTTTCCACAGAAATCTTTGATGTGGGCATGGCCTGTGAACACTGCCTTCACATCTCCTCTTTCTTTCATGGCTGTGAAGAAACCCGAGTTCAGATGGTTCATGTTCATCAGTCGCCAACCAATAACAACTCAGCTCAACCAAATAACAACACAACAGCTTTCGCGTTCCCATTACATTCATGAGCTTGCTCTTACTCTGTTAGACATGACATAAAGCCATGAGAGATTGAAACCCTGCAGCTTGGGTTTTTTTTTATAGAAAGCAAATCCTTCTTTCCATCTCCCTTGCTAATACTTTAGATTCCTTATAGATAATTTCAAAAACACTTGTGTCACTTCCACCTACAGCTGAACGCAAGGGGAGAGGCATTTTTTCAGTGAAAAGTGTATATTGTTTTGAGCTAGTACCAATTATATTACCAAATGAAGGGCTATGAAGTTCAATTCACACACCAGAGAGAGAGAGAGTACCTTGCTTTGTTAACCTTCTCCGTAAAGAAAATACAAAAGCACCAATAAGAAGCAAAGCAGAAGAAGCTGCTGATATTGAAATTATAACTCGAACTCTGTTCTTATCCATGAAGTTATTTGCCTCAGGGGTTCCAACTGAATGAGAAAGACAAGCGATTAAATGATATGGTTCACATCTCCTATTTCTCGTTTCTATGAATTGTATGGTTTCTATGCCATCCGTCAAAAAAAGGCACTGGTTTCTTTTCAGTCCATGACTTTTTTATGTAAAGAATTGGGTGGAATTATTAGAAGGTACCAGAATAAAAAAAGGGGGGGGGGGGGGGGGGGGGCGGGAGGGGGCTTTGATTTGAATAGGCAACCGTATACATATTCCAGGAGCTGTGGCCTCTACGGCAGAAGCCTGCCCACTGAATGGATAGAAGACAAAGAATGGAGGAATCCATGAACATGGGTTGAAGATTCTAACAAAGGTCCCTTAAATCTCACTGCTGCACCACTCTTTCAGCACGGTCTTATATATTGCCTAGTTATTAAAATGGGAACAGTTTTCTGAACTACAGATGAGCTGTGATAAGCCCAGCCCTTTATTGTACATGTGAGTACGAATCATTCAAACCCATCAGAAATTGCATTACTTATTTGGGTTTGTTGTTGATTAGAAGAATTAATATTCCTTAGAGGCTAAGTAGGAATAAGGGTATAAGTGTGAATTTTCTTGTTATTGGAACCATTCTAATGTTTTTTTACTGGGTAATATTCCCTATGCTTGTTTTTTATTGGAACGACAGGAACAATTCTAATGTTTTTTACTGGAATAACTTGGTAGAGGGGTGTAAGTGTGAATTAATATCCTCCATGCTTATTAATAAAGGGTAATTTTAATCATTAGGATGTCCACAATTTCACGAAAATAAAAAGAAATATGCTAGACATATACACGCTGAAAAGTTAAATTTTATTATAAGATCCATATTATTGGGTAGATTACAGGTGATTAAAGAGAAAAAGATAAAAACAGTTCTTAGATACAAAGAAATGTAATGTAATGCTTGTCCAATTTTTTTCCTTTGATGAATTTCTGGTTTAAGTTAAATAACCTGTAAAACTATGTTCTTGAACTATGTGAGTAGAGTTTTTGCTTGCAGGAGATCCAAGCTCAACAAAAGTATGGTAAATACATCAAATAAGGCCTATCCAGAGATTGAATTTCATAACACTCCAGAAATCTTACACCTTCAAACATGTGGAATGGGTATGTTCTTGATATACATTCAAAGTTCAACTAGGACAGTGGACAAATTCAGAGAGGGCCATAGGTGCTAAAGGTTAAAAATGTTCCAATAAATGCTAAAACAGAGACAACAAATTGTTACTTTTTTATTTAATAGATAATATATTAATGCATAGCTTTTGGCTAGATATGGTTAATCATATGGCAGTTAACATGCCATTAGGTTTAAAAGAAACAGGTTTTCAGGATCAAGGTTAGGAAGGCATGGAATATATGGGTTAACACAGATGTGAGAAGGGATACACAAGAACCAAAGACAGCAGTGTAAAGAGGCAAGCATTTGAACAATGCAAGATTTAATGCTTCAATCCAATGGGAAAAGAAAAAGACCAAAGTGTGTGTTTGGATCCTAGAAAAATATTTTGGCAAGCAAATATTTCTAAATTCTAAAGGAAGATAAGTATTTATGAAAATATCATTTTTATTAAATTTGATATTGCTTGATTGCAGCTTGAAGAATGTGGTCATTGTTAGACAATTGTATGCCTTTAGCTCCAATTAGAATTATGTACATTATGACATTTATTGTAAATGAATAAAGCACATATTTGATTCATGTTCTTGTGATGTGTTTCTATATAATACCCTTAAACTGAACATTTAATGAGAATCGTGTTAGTTTAGAATGTTCACAGCCATTGGATAAGTCTGAGGAGATTTATCCTACTAAGGCTGACACTGGTGTACCGCCAAGTATTGGGGTGGTCTGTCTCAGCTGCCAGAGTGAGAGCCAAGGTACATGCAATGTAGGTTTACTTGAAACCCTAAACCGGACTAGATTTCTAGTATTGCCCTGGACCTTGGAGATTAGTGGGCAAAACTGGAAAGTTACACCTGACCCCTAGACTCGATTGTGATACTGCACTAGATGTCGGATTGGGTTGTCTTTGATATGCCAATCAATGAGATCCTTAGAGGGGGTCAAAACCTAGGTATGTTGGGACAGTCCGAGAAATCATCTAAGTGGGTGATCATAGTGACAGGATCAGCCCCTTTGTCGGACAAAGGTAATGATCGGGGATGCACTCTCTCTGATGGAAACCAAGACTGCCGGCAACCGATTTCAATCGTTGAAATTTGTTTTGCAAAATATATTTTATATACAGATATAAATATATATATTACGGTTTCAAAACATTTGCAAAAGAGTTTTAATTCTCGGGATCCATGTGAGTAGAGAGTGCAGCACTGTTCCTTGTAGCCGAGGGAGAAGTCCTCTCTTGTCGGGCAGTGTTTGATCATTATGGGCTGAGAGGTTAAGTGTAAGACCATTGAGGATAATACCTGATGGACTAATCTTGCATCTGCCCACAATCCCTAGGTGTTACAAGGTGACTTGGCCCAGGGACCATTTAGTGTAAGTATTGGGCCCATAGAGTCCATGTGATGGGCTCAGGGGGTTCATTGGGTTTTTTAGTGAATTCGGCTAGGCCTTGTAACAAAGGTTGGGCCGAACCCTTGTGGCTGATGTGTAGATCAATGCTTGGGTCCCACGCCATACAAGGAAACCCAACTGGGCAGCAGTTTGGAAGGCTAAGTGAGCACATATATTTATTGGGCCTAAAGCCCATTTCGAACTGGGCTGATTTGATCAGTTAAATAAAGGGGCGAATTTGAGATTAGATTAGCAGGTAGGATAGGGTCTTAACCCTATCCACTCAGAGAGTCCAAATCTAAATACAGATTCAGATTTGGAAACCTCCTAATAAGATCAGGAGAGGGCTGATCTAATCTGCAGATAAGATAAGGATCTATCCTTATCACTTATGGGGAATTCGGATCCAAATATGATTTGGATTAGCAACTCCTAATGGGATTAGAAGCTGATCCCTATAAGGTTATAAAAGGAGAAGGGGGCAACAACTTATAGAAGATCATCACATTCTCAAATTCAGAGAGAGAACATAGCACCCAGTGAAACTGCGCTATTTTCTCCTTGCCGCCTCCTTCCTGTCGCCGCCATAACTGCCAGTTTGATCTCCTCTTTCAAGTAGGAACGATCAAGATTGGATCTTGATATCAGCCTTTGAAGAAAGGCTGATCTGAAGTTGTGCTCATAGCCTCCAGCAAATTCTTGTGAAGGGCTCGGTTCGTTAAGCGAACATTGTTGATTCTGCTCCATCCTACACTGCGCCATGTTCAGTGGGAGCAGGTTTTGGTTCCTTCCTTAGTCGTGAACACCTCCATTGGGAGATATTGTTTCTCCGTATCAGGTATATCTCTTTCCTGCTTCTGGTTTCAGATCTGGTTTGGCTTATGGTTCAAGATTGATCATTGAAAATGCAGATTTTCTAAAACAGGGAATGTGATTCCCAGATGAGGGGAGAGGAAATTTTTGAAATTTCGCCCAATCTACCTGCAGGGTTTGGCCATCCATATGATGGATCTCTAATCCCTTCAGTCATGGTCTTAACTACTAGATTTTAGGCATTGGTAGAGGAAAGAGAAATCATGAAATTAAAAAATCCATTTAATGGAACTGATTTTAATGAGACAATTATATGGTGGAACTTTCAAAAGTGAAGCCCATGATCTCATCCAAGAATCTGGATAAAATAACCTACACTCTAAAGGGGGGAAATTAATTTAACCCCATTCTTAGTCTAGTTTAGGATAATATTTTGCTTCCCTTTGTATTTTACTGGCAACCAAACACTAAAAATTTTTTTCTAAGTAACTGTTATGTAACATATTTTTGCCCAACCAAAAAAAGCCAACATTACCAAAATAAACAGATAAAAGATCACCAACTTTTTCAGAAGAATCAGCAGGCAAATGGGAAAACAGCAGGAGGATAATGAGCAACAAGTCCTTTTAGAGATACAACTTTTAATGGCCAACAAAGGGAAACTTTTAATACCATTGTGTGGGACAATATATCCTTTGCTGCCTTCAAAGTTTTATCAATACTCTCGTACAGAGATCAACACAAACAGAGAGACAGAGAGTTCAAAAATTTTATATCTTACCAGCTATGGGATTAGTAGTTCAGTGAAGAACACCAGACCTATGGAAACTATTAGAAGAGAAAAGTAGTTTTACTATTGCCCATGGGATTAGTCTTTTGTTGTGTTTCTTAGTTAGTTAATCAGAATACAAATCCTAGATAATGGTTTGGTCATTTACCAAAGTTTAAAGGGTTTCTAGCTAGATTTCATTAGGCTAACACTATAGATGGCAGGTCCAAACCAATGCAATAGCCAGAACAATTAAGAAAGTCTTCTAACAAGTACTGGTGGTACCAAGTACTAACCGATACAAGGGATGATCATTATACAAATAGAAGAGAACTATTGAGGATATTCATCACTGGTATTGTTATATAGCAATGGTGTCCATCTGTGGCTGCAAGCAGACAAACAAATAATAAAAAACAAAGACAAATATATACTATTGACAGACAAACAAAAGAAAATGATTAACTGATATATGCTGCCTATTAACATACTGATGGATTCAGCTTCCAAGAAATGATACAAAACATAGGAAGGATTAAGATAGTGAAAAAAGAACCAACAAACAAAATCAACAATGCAAATATTATTGACAAACAAATCTATGATTGTTGATATGTGTATAGAACCTCATCATGAACAAAGCAAGTGTCAAAGTCTTGAGGTGGTCTTCTCCATAGAGATGGATCTGATCTTGTCTCTCAAATCATGACAAAAGTAGATAAGACCAAGGCATGTTATTTCCTCCACTCACTATATTTGATAATTATTTGAGTCACTATCCATCATTAACCTGGTTAAGCAAAGGCTTTGAACCGTTTGGGCAGTATCAAGACAAGCTCTATTACCCATTGCTTTCCTATAGAATTCATTGGAAGCAGCCTCTCTATGTGTATTTGCAGGAGTAAGGCTGCATGAATCTATCCCTCCCCAGGCCCCACATTGGCAGGAGCCTCATGCATTGGGCTTCCTCTTCCTGTAGTATTTGCATTTTACTTGATTTGAGGTGATCATTGATATTATGAAATTTTTTTCCAATTATTCAGTGAAAGCAATACATGGCAAATATTATTAAGTTTTTAGAGCACTACAGTTACTGATTAATGGAACCAAACAATTTCATTCCATTTGTTGTTGACTGCTGGGATACCTGAAGAAAGAAACCACAGAATATTTGATGGTAGAAGAAATCTCTTAGGCATCTATATATGGTTAATTATTCTTTTGCCCTTTGTTTAGGTCTAAGTGTTTTGCTTTATTTATTTATGTATTTATTATTTGATGGGGTGTGAATAGACATTTTGGGCAGTGTTCTTAGGTTAATGCTGCTGGTAATATATTAACATATTATATAGGGATGTTTTGTATAAAGGGTCTAATCCCAAAAGCATGGTACCATGACCAAAATAAAATGCTTTCATCATATCTTCCAAATTGATATTCCAATATCTTTTTGCCATTTCTCCCCATAACCTGTTTTTCTTTCTCTCTTTTTCCTTAAATAGATGATCTAGCAAAAGCTGGTGTTCACAGGGATGTCTTGTTTAGTGATAGTTCTCTTCCTACTTAACTCTTTAAGTTGTAATTTCTGTGTACATCTCCTATGTACCCTCTTTTTCTTTAATAAAGTTACTATCTTTTTCAAAATAATAATAATAATAATAATAATAATAATAATAATAATAATAATAATAATAATAATAATTATCACATAATTTTTTAGCAGTTTGTGCAAAACACACAAGGACCAACTGTCTAATGAAGTAAGGATCCTTTTAAGAGTCAAGCTACTTATAAAATATAAACCAAAGTTTAATTTGTTTATAGAAAAATAGGGTAAACCATTTGAAGCTTCTACATTTTCTTCATTTAAGACAATAGAATTTAAAGCATATTCATAAAGTGTCAACGCTTGGTACAAGTGTGAGAATACAGATTTGAGTCTAAGAGTGGCTAGTGCACAAAAAATGCCAAAGGTCAGATCCATATCCAGACCACCCTCTTAAGACACTGGTTATCCAAAGCCAACATTGGATAATAGCCCTTTAGGCATTTAAAGTCTGAATATACTGGGCATCAGCAGCAACAAATAGAACATATTTCTGCTTTAGCATTTTGCAATGCAGCCTCTTGCAAAGCCAAGTGTTGGCATCATATAGTGAAGTTGGGGAGTATGAAAATTGGGATTAAATTCATAGCCTTAAATCTGTAGGGATCATGCAATCCAATAAAAAATTAATTGTAACTAGGGTTAAAAATATTACTAAAGCATTTTTATCTGAACTATTCAATAAAAGTAAAAACTGAGTGGCACAAGGTTGCATACCTACACCGAAGTCCCAGCTGTCTGCCTCGATCTCCTTCCACATTAAGGCCTCCTTAATACATGAAAAGCAAACACCATAAAAATATCCGGTCAACAACACTACAGTTCAAGTGACCACAACAGAGACCACCAGATACATAAATAGCTTGAAAATAATCTAAAAACAAAAAGTGACATATTTTGGTTCCAACCCCTTCCCCTTGGATTAGCAATAAAGTTTATACAACCACAACAGATACTAGCTACATAAAACCAGTCTGGAAATTGGAACATACAATGTTTCTATGTTCAAAATTCCAAGACAAAATCATAAAAGATATTATTTGATTTTGCTTCTTCCTTTTGAGGACAAGTGTTTGTTCCGTTTCTTTCCTGGTTGATTAAAAGAACTCCAACAAATCTCATTCACCCATTCCACTTTAGAAAAGGGCCATATTCTGTCCATTGTTGTCAAGGCACTACGCCACCACCTAGGCAACTGAAATCTAAGCAGGCTCCTCTCCCCTCCCCTCTCCAATAAAAGAAAGAAATGGTAGTTCAAGCTTTTTACTTCTAGAATTTCTTCTGAATTCAAAAAGAGGTTATTGCAGTCCTGAAGATCCACTCACAAACTGCAAATTGGAGTGAAACAAGGGATTCCTTTGAAGCAAAGAGTCTGGAACCGGGAAAGAAATGACTGAAGATTTACCAGAAAAGGAAAAGGAAGAAAAAAGAACCATAGCAAGGACGAAAAGATGGGAAAGAAAGGATTATACTTACCTTATTTTGTGAGAGTGAAGATGATGATGAAGAAACATCTTAAGACGCTTAAAGGAAAAACAGAAAGCAGCCTTGACACAGAAGAGGCGATCATGGATTACGGTAGATGCAAAACCCCTTTCATCGATCTCTGGTATTCCCTCAAAAGATTATGCCGAAAGTGTCAATCTCAGATTCCCTCTCCTTGAACTCGAATGCGGGAAGGAGCAGAACAACGCGGGAAAGAATTTGGACTCCCTCTCTTTGCATTTCGATTTGATGGATTGTTTGAAACGGTTAAGGTCCGGTTTAAAGTTATAAACGGCAGAAGGACCGCCACCTATTATGCGTGGATAAATGTTTTGGTTTTCTAGGCGGCGGTCTCGTTGGAAACGCCACCTTAGCATTCTTTAGAGCGGCGGTCCAAAAGGCCGCCGGCTATAAACCGCCGCCTTAGACCACTTTTTTTTTGTAGGTGGCCTAGGCCTGAATAAAGAGTGCTCAGACGAAGTCACATGGGAAATTACAGAACTCTTAGTAGTTTAGAGTCTAGATGGTTACCTTGAGGGAATTGCCCCCTATTTATACCAAAGGCCGTTTAGAGGTAGGTTGGGTTTGGACAGTTAGGATGGGGTCCGACCTCTGTTCCACCGCACCCTCATTGGGTTCGCCCTGAGCGCCCCCACGCGCGTGCGCTCTATTGATCCGGGCCATCTACGCCTACATCAGGAGGTACCAACTTGTTACTTGTGGGGGAGTTGGTGTCGCAGTCCTGGACGTATCGCCTTAGGACGTGATTCCATAACTTTGTTTGCATGGTTAGAGAGGATCAAGACCAGAGCTATTGGACGAGTCTGGTTTGAAATTATTGCAAAATTGGACATTATTTGGATCTCTCTGGTCTCTCCCTTGTTCTTATCCGTTTAGCCATCTAATTTATGCATTTTTTTTCTTTTTTAATTTTGGAGCCTTTTTCTAATGGACTGAGTCCATCTTGGCTTTAATTTCTTGTTGTAACATTTGTACAGGCTCAGTTTAAATGCATGGGAGTACAAGTAAGAAGCATAAATTGTAGCTAACTTTTGGTTATGAGAACGCAATAGCTGTGAACTGTTAATCCGTTTTCATATAAAAAGATAATGAAGATATATAGAAGGGGTAGTGGGATAGGAATCAAGATGATATAGGCAGTCGCCCCCTCTTTATACGAGAGATAATTGAGGTGGTAGGAAGGCGGCGCAAACTTGCATGGTTAATGAATGGAAATCAGTCAACAGGAAAAATACAAATTTTGTATCATATAAAGGTACAAATCATCATTGAGAAGTGAAAAATTAAAAGGTGCAAACAAACAGAGCCAAGGGACTATTCTCACTGTATATATAGTTCCGTTTGGGAGTGCGTAAGCTTTGGTGGAATTGCTTTAGCTGAGCTTAACTATTCGAAGAAGCCAGCAGGCTTTAACAAATTAAAGGAGTGCCATGGACTGCACCTCACAATGCCCAGTGGATTCCACTTGGCAAAGCCAGAAACAGGAACATGAAAGCCCTCCCAAATTAGGGGACTTTCACCAAATATTGCGAAGACAAAAGCAGAAATATTGTGAAAAAGTACTCCTCCCAAACAGGCAGTCATATTAGCCAGAACCTTTCAGTGTCTCCTGTGAATCTGGGAAACGCTGCTAGCTACTTACTTGCCAAAGAGTACTGTTTTATGGGTTTGGTAGACCCGATCGAACCCAGGGTTCCTTCCACAATAGGTTCTGTGCATGCTTCTGTCTAAAGCTCTGTAACTTACGTGTATTTGTCTTTCTTCAAGGTTAAGACAAGAAAGCACGGGGACAAACACACATATACACACGTAAGCAATCAACCGTATGAGCTAGCAGAGTTAATCCAACTCTCAAGTAGGAACAGAGATTTACCTTCAGAGTTCAGCCTTCGATTCTCACAGCTGCACCTTTGCTCACTAACCTAATTAGGACACTCTCCAATGCAACTTTTTTTTTTTTTCCTGAGAAGTCATAATCCTAGTCTAGTAGGAAGTAATTGGGGGAGGGGTCACTCGATCTCACCCCTGGTTCAATTATATTGTAGCTTCTAGCTCTTCAGCTAGTGACACCTCAAGGCTAGAACTTGATTAATTTGCTCAAGTGTACAATCTTGATAGTTTAGGAAATGCACCCCACCTCCCAAAACCGAGTTGTGACAATACTTACGTCATGGTTAAGATGGAAGGAAATTCTTATAGAAAAAGACCAAAGATGTTCCAGAAAAAGCCAAAAGCAAAAGCAAACATGTTTCTGATTAGAGGAATCATTTCTGATCTTTATCAGTCAACCCTACTCATTTCCTATTCCAATCCCTTGGTATATCTAATTTTCTTTTTGGTTTCTTACACTGAAGTCATTTCTTACTTATCTCTCTCTCTCTCTCATTATGTACACACAGAAACAAATATGAATTGCTTCACCAAATGAACCAGAATATATACAAGGTATTAAGACAATAAAAAGCTTTAGTATCAAGACAATAAAAAGCTTTAGTATCAAGACAATAAAAGGCTTTCCCACATAACGCATTAAAACAAAAAGTTGGAATGCAAGATTTGATGATTAAAGTTTAACCATCCTTTAATTACATCATCTATGATATATAAACACACTCACCGTCGTGCGTCAACAGCACTAATTCTAGCATCAAACAAAGCTAGTAGCAAAGTTAGTTCATTATTTATCTACTAGGGTTGTGTTAATCTTGGCTGAGAAGCCTTACTAGAAGCAGAAGATTTGGTGATAAACAATATTTTCTTTTGCTTTCGTAAAAGTGTTTTCAGAAAAAGATTTTTAGTACTTTATAAAAGTGTTTTTATAAAAGCGTTTTTATAAAAATGCTTTCATAATTTTATAAATTTACTTTTATAAAAGTAGTTTCGTAAAAGTACTTTACCAAAGTACTTTCATAAAAGTGCTTTTGCAAAAGTAAACATCTATGGCAATAATTTTGTAGTCAGAGTTTCCTCAAAGAATAAAAATGAGTAAGATGGGGCATGATTATTTTTCATGCTGCAGGCTATTCAATTTTTGTGTTATGGGACTGATTTTTCATTCTAAAAAGAATGTGGTCCATGCGAAAATTTTATAACTATACACTCTAATGTTATTCATTCTTGCCTAGAATGATCAAGAATTAAAAGAATGAGACCTAAAGTAGTGAATCAAACATGGTTTTATTTGAAAAATCATTTAAAATTTAGAGAATGACGGTTCAGCACAAGGTCAAAATCTTTAGGCTTCAAGTACAATTGGAGTGAATGCCGGTTCGAATTGATGCCTATTTACGAGCGGGCATTAATGTATAAAATGAGAATTTTTGACATTCTGAATGGTTATAGATTGCAGTAGAATTCAGAAATCTGCATTGGGCCTGTGGCGTAAAACTTACTCCGTAAGTGGTGAGGAGGTAATAATATGAATGGGGTTCCCTACTGAAATGAATGATGATTTACTATTAATGGGAATGACCTTTTGGGCTACTGTAATGACAAGAAACATAGACAGTAACCGCTGAACTCTGCTCTGCTTAGTGATAAGATGTTTCAAGAGCGTGGGGCTAACTGGCATTTTCAAAAGAATGTCTACAAGTTCGACCAGATTATAGTTGAGGTATGGACGGGGAGTTCGCATCATGTGAACCCGTAGGTTCACGGGAAGCGTGAACTTGCAAATCAAAATCAAACACGTTAGTTTTTTATTTAACGGAAACTTAACAAAGATGTTCGGTTAATAATGGTCCAACTAATTGAACGAATGACAAAAAGACAAAAAAATCATAAAAATCAACCATACTTTCTTCTCTCTCGTTTGAACTGCCCTCTCAAGTTTCATCGTCTCAACGAATACTGTGGCTATATATGCCACCGGCCACCGGCCACCACAACAACCGACCTTCCCTCTCGAACGGCGACGTCCATGGCAAAGACAACAACACCACTATGTTCTTCGATCACATCGTCCACGTCGTAATAACTCTTGATGCTGCCTATCTCCGACTCCGAGGCTCCATCGCAGAAATCCTCTCTGTTATTAACGTGAACAGACCTTCCCGCCTATCTCCGCTCTTCTTCAATGAAGAACGGGTGGATCGAGATCAATCCGATCACCCTCAACTTTCCTACCTTGCATACCATTTGGTGAGCTAAGTTGGCCTTGGTACTGTTGCCAATGACGAACCACCGTCAGATATCGGCATTAATCGGAAACCCCTCATAATTTCTTGCATTGAGGAATATCATAGTGTTGAATTTGTTGTGTGTCGGGCAGGGGCGGAGTTATAATTTTTTATTTATTAAAGGGGTCAAAAGCTAGCAAGTATGGATAAGGAAGGGGCCAAAAGGTAATAAAATATAGGTACGAGGGCCAAAATCTAAGAGGGATTGAAATGGGCATTATGAGGTATTTATTATCTTTTCCTGTTTGGTTCAATTGAATTCTTTTGGTTAACGGTTAAAGGCCCATTAACGTTAATAACTTTTGAATATGCTGATGTGGTCGATTTTGATTTGCTGGCTCACGCTTTCCATGAACACAAGATGCAAACTACAAGGCATCATAAATGGAGCAAAAGACACAAACTTTGCTCTTATTGTTATAAATCCTTCATCACCATGTTTTACCATTGGGCTTTCAACAAGGAAATGGTCAAAACTCGCCAGAATGTTTAACATACTTCCATCACATGAGGTTTACAACTTCAACTTCGACTTTGACCTGTACAGTTACTCAATGAATGGAATCGACCATGGAGTCTGGTGCACACCAATTGCTGCCATGAATGTAGATAAAAGGTAGGCAAGGCCAATGATTGTTGGAGAGCTTCCCCATCATTGCATTCAATAAAGAAAGATATGGGTTGAACCATTCGAGTTGATTGAAGCATGATGCAACACTAATTGGGTATTTTTCCAAAGTTATACCCAAGGCACAGAATACCGACCATGGTTCCATTCAATAGAATGTGGAACAAGTTGTTGCAGTGTTTGGTGGTGTCTGGTAACAATGGTATTGCTGAATCAGTTACACCAATTGTTCCAACTATTTAGTGATGTGGGAGATTTGGAGTTCTAGTCATACTCAAACTTTGCTTCTCCTCTGTATATCTGTACTTTATCTCTAATATATAAAGCTCCAATTGTATAGTGACACATGTACATATCTATATCTATATATATATTAAAATTGGTCATGCGCAGTCCTCTCCTTCCAAATTTTTTGTTTTTTTAATTTTTTGATTTTTAATTCCACATAATTACCTATTAAACCAATAAGGAAATCACATATGCTTAACTATTTCTAACAACCATAAAGAAAGAGGGATTTGCTTTCCTAATGTTTAGTCAAGTGGCATCACTTTCCCCATTCCTCCTAAATTGTCTCTAACTCCTATTTTTCTCTTAAATTATCTCTAACTCCTATATATCTCTTAAATTATCTCTAATTTAGTAGAGAGATTCTCTCCTAAACTATTTCTAATTCCTATTTATCCTCTCCCCCACCTTTTATCTATATCTATCTAAAGAAAGTTTCAATCAAAAAAATTCAGAACTATTTAAATGTTATAAGGAAATTGTATACTAAATTTAAAATATTTATTAAAAACACAAAAAACTAATAGATTTAATAATATTCATATTATTAATAATTCAATAATTTTACAAAATTCATCATGAAATTATGTAGTAACAATATAAATTATAGTTTTACGAATTATACAAATTAAATGCTATTCAAATAATAAAAATTTAACATTAAAAAGTAGAACATTATTTAAATACTACAATAACTAAAAATGTTAAATAAAAAACATTAAAAATATCTAAGTAATATAACAAAATATTTAATATTACTTAATAACATTAAAATAAATAAAATTCAAATAATGAAAATTTTAAATATTTTACATATTATTTAAATATTTAAATAACAAAATATTTAACATGACAAAATTTTAAATAGTTAACATAACGAAATTATGTAATAAATCTAAAAAAATTTTAAAAGTATAGAAATAATTATAATAGAATTCATAATATTCATATTAATAATAATTTAATATTTTAGAAAATTAATAACGAATTATGTAATAACAGTACAATTATAATTTTATGGATTATTAAATTCAATAAATAATTAGTATTTTAAGAATTTAAATAACAATATTATTTTAATAACTAAATAATAATGTAAATAACTAATTTTACTTATATCAATTAATAATTATAGAAAATAACTATCAACAAAATTATATTTATTAGTAATAATTTTACAACAATAGTGTATATTCATTATATGTTTATATATACTATAATTAATATTTATTTTATTTTCAGTAATTATTTATTGTTTTTTATAAATATGCTTTCAATAATTGTTTATAAATGTATTTTTTTGTTATTTAATATAAAATTATCAATAATTATTGGAGATTAAACAACTATTATTTAACTTTTGAAATTTAATTTATCGTATTTATTATATTTTTGTAATTATTGTATTTTTATTATATATTTATTATATTTTCATTATAAACTTATTTACAATGATTGTGTACGTTTGCTATAAATTTTCAATAATTATTGGAGATTAAAATATTGTTATTTATTAAAAATAACCTCTCCTAAGGTATCTATTGTTTAATCCCCAATTTCCTAAAAATATTCATATAATCTCTCTCCTAAGGTATCTCATTTAAACCAATAGGAAAGTATCATGCTGCCCCACTCCCTAATCAATTCCTAAAATGCATCTCCCCAAATCTATATCCACTCTCCCTCATTTAAAATATTCATATTAATTAATAAATAGTTAAATACAGTTAATATTTAATCTCACCTCTACTTGAACCCACCCAATACTAGGGACGAGGCAGGGAAATTTGAGGATTCTCCATCCTTGATGAGGAGTGGGGTGCCTTGCCCCTGAACTTGCCTAACATTGAGTAGTGGTTATCTTGCCCTGAACCCCTGTGACACTGGGGCCGGGGCCAGGGCCGGGATGGGTTATAGTGTCTTGACTATGGGACAGGGAAAGGGATGGGGTGCCCTGCCTTGAACCCACCCCATCATCATTCCTATATAATTGTTAATTATTAGTGGAATTAATAAAAATGTTAGCTTTTATAATTATTTCTATTTATTTAATATTAATCAAAATTTCATTTAAAAATAATAAAAAGAATAAAAATTATTAAAATTACTACAAATTATTAATAAAACTAAATTTATTAAAAAATATTTGTTCATATTCAATTAACAATAATTATTTTTTATAAATCAACATTAAATGAAAAATAAAATTATTAAATCTTTCAGATTTTCCCATGCATCGCACGGGTCCCTGCTAGTAGATTTTATATATATATGAAGCTCAGAATGAGCAATTCATGCTTGTTTTCACTCTACCAATCTATATTTTTCATGATATCAGAGCATGTGATGACAGTCATGGCAACCTCTTCTGAAACCTCTGCAACTTAGTAATCAATCATGCCCATCACCATGATTGTTAACATGAATCTCCCACCAATAGTGTCGCATCTTACAACAGTAAAGTTGGACTGCACGAATTACTTTCTTTGGCGATCACAACTCATTCCCATTTTCAAAGGTTTCAAGGTAATGAGATACATTGGTGGCTCCACCAAATAACCAAGTACATCAATGAAGGAATAAACTCCACTTTGAATCTTGATTTTGCTTTATAGGAACAACAAGACTAGATATTGCTATGTTGGTTCTTGTCCTCCTTTATTGAAGGCATCCTTGCCCAAGTTGTTGGTCACAACACTTCAAAGGCAGTTTGGGATGCGCTCTCTTGACCGTTTGCTTCCAAATCGAGAGCATGCATAGTACAACTACATTTTGAACTAATGCATCTCAAGAAAGGAAACTTGATAATGGCAGTTTATAGAAAGCAAGGCTGATTGTTGACAGTCTTGCATCAATTGGAGAGACTCTTCCTGATGCTGAAATTATTCAATATATCCTTGCTAAGCTAGGACCTAATATAAAGTTTTTGTTATCACTCCTTTTTTATGATGACTATTTACTTGAAGAAATTCAAGCTTTTCTCATAAATCTTGAAATCAGAATGGAGCATTCAAAACTCTTATTTGAATCTATTCAACCTATTGTACATGTGACAACTCGTGCTAAGTCTAGAGCTGCATTCTCTTCAACCTTGTGGAATGATAACCAAAAGCACAAAGATAAACCACTAAGAATCCTAAGGGACGATAGCCAAATCCCTATAAAGGTGTTCAATGTCAAATTTGTCACATACTTAATCATAAGGCTTTCATGCACAGAGCACACTATGATGAAGATTTTCATCCTGATACTTCTGCATCTCCTACTGATCTCCTACTGCATGTTAGCATATACAACTTCATCATCTCCATTTATTGATAGTAGTTGGTATCCCAACTCTAGAGTGAGTCATCATATGACTTTAGAATTGGAAAACCTTCACCTTTGTTCTAATTATATAGGTCCTGATCAAATTAAAGTTAGGAACAATGCAGGGCTTTCATATTAAGCATATTGGACTTTTTAGCTTTTCTTTAATTCTCTTCTTGATAGTTTATTTTGCATAATGTTCTTCATGTTTCGAAGATAACTAAGAACCTTCTCTCAATTTCCAAATTTACAAAGGATAATAACTATTACTTTGAATTTTCCTACAAAGAAATTACTCTTGAAGGGACCAAGTGAAGATGGAGTATACAACTTGTAAGTGAGATCTCTTGATTGTTTTAATGTTCCTAGTTCTTTGCCATCAATTTTCATTGGTGAATGGACCTCCATTGACAACTAGCACACATGTGTTGGGCATCCAACTCCACTTGTGGTTCGTCATGTTCTCCACCAGAATAAACTTCTAGTGTCGTTTATGTCTTTGTCATTTTGTACTTTGTGTCCTCTTGGGAAGGCACACAAATTACCATTTGTCTCTAGTACTACTATATAAGAACCCATTGGATATAATTTCATCATATTTATGGGTGCCAACACCTGTAACTTCAATAAATGGCTTTAGATATTATATTGTCTTCATTGATGGCTTCAGTCATTTTCAATGGATCTTTCCTTTGTTTAGAAAATCTGATCCGCTCTAGGCTTTGATTTTGTTCAAGTCTAAGGTTAAAACATTGTTTAACACTAAAATAAAGCAATTCTAGTCAAATGGTGGCGGTGAATTCAACAAGTTCAAATCATTTTTGGCAGAGCATGGTATTACACATAGAGCTTCATGTGCTCATACACAAGAAAAACTGGATTTGCTGAAAAGCGACATCACCAGATTGGTGGGATGCATGTCATGCTATTGTTTTCCTTGCAAATAAATTCCCAACGCAAACACTTAACATGTAGTCACCTTGGGAGCTCTTGCTTAACACTCAAAAATTACAAGTTGTTGAAAGTCTTCGGGTGTCAATGCTTTCTCTTGACATGACCTTATGATAAGAACAAGCTAGAGTTTTGCTCTATTAGTTGTACTTTCTTGGGGTACCTTGATGAGTACCATGGCTATAAATGTCTTGATCAAGCTACTAGACGAATATATATCACACCACATCTTGTTTAATGAATCAGTGTTTCCTTTTGCCTCTTTGACATCAACACCACCTCCAACAACATCCAAGCCCTCTTCTCCAATAGGGCCACTACCTATTGTTTAAATTATTTCTCAAATGCACAAAAATGCAAAGTGATGCTACACCACCGTCTACGTGAGGACCTCATCCAACTTCTTAAGTATCACGTCGATGTGTTTGCATGGTCGGCGGTAGACATGCCAGAGATTGACCCTAAGGTCATCATCCACCGTCTCAATGCCGACCCACGCTACCGACCAATCAGGAAGAAGAAGAGGAGCTTCGCCGTAGAGCAGTGGCAAATTATTGATGAGGAAGTCCAAAAGTTGCTCGTCGCCAGCTTTATCCGGGAAGTAAAGTACCCAAACTGGCTGGCCAATGTGGTGATGGTGAAGAAATCGAAGGGGAAGTGGAGGATCTGTATTGACTTCATGGACCTGAACAAAGCATATCCCAAAGACAGCTTCCTCCTACCAAGGATAGACCAGCTCGTTGACGCAATGGTAGGCCATGAACTCCTGAGTTTTATGGATGCATTCTTAGGGTACAATCAGATCTAAATGCATCCCGATGATCAGGAGAAGACCACTTTCATCATTGACCATGAACTATACTGCTACAAGGCAATGCCCTTTAGCCTTAAGAACACTGGTGCTACTTATCAGCGGCTGGTGAATGAAGTGTTCAAGGACCAGTTTGGCCGCAACGTTGAAGCGTATGTTGATGACATGCTCGTGAAAAGCAAGAAGGCTAAGCACCACCTAGCTGATCTCAGGGAAGTCTTCAACACCCTTAGGAAGTACCAGATGAAGTTGAACCCGACCAAGTGTGCCTTTAGGGTCGGTTCCAGCAAATTTCTAGGGTTCATGGTCACTCAACGAGGAATCAAAGCCAGTCCAGAAAAAATCCAAGCCATCCTCGATATGCAGTCACCCCGAACTCACAAAGAAGTGCAACGCCTCACTGGGCGGGTAGCCGCCCTTAGCACGTTCATGTCTAAGTCCACAGGCCGGTGCTTGCCCTTCTTTAAGGCCTTGAAGAAGGTCAAAGACTTCTAGTGGACCGAAGAGTGTGAGTAGCCCTTCTAGGAGCTGAAGAGGTACTTAAGCTCGCCACCTCTCCTCACTAAGCCGAGCCCTAGGGACGAGCTGCTGCTCTACCTCTTGGCCGGTGACAAGGTGGTCAGTTCAGTACTAGTTAAAGAAGATGACGGAACACAAAGGCCAATCTACTACACAAGCAAAGTCCTCAATGGTGCGGAAACTCGGTATTCGAACCTAGAAAAAGTAGCCCTAGCCCTAATCACCATGGCCAGGAAGCTCAGGCCATACTTCCAAGCCCACAACGTCCACGTGCTTTCTGACCAACCTCTCAGATAAGTGTTATAGAGACTGGAAGCATCTAGCCGCCTAATCAAATGGAGTGTGAAATTGAGTGAGTTCAACATAGAGTACACTCCGTGGCCTGCCATCAAGGCACAAGCCCTGGCCAATTTCCTGGCGGAGTGCACATTCATGGTACAAGACCCGGCCCCGACACTACAAATATGGGCTCTTCATGTGGACAGTTCATCCAATAAGTAGGGTAGTGGGGCCGACCTCATTCTCTTTGGACTAGAAGACACAGTGCTTGAGCACACCCTGAGGTTTGAGTTCAAGGCCTCCAACAATGAAGCCGAGTACGAAGCTTTGATTACCAGACTCTGACTTGCCTTAGACCTCGGTGCGTGACACGTAGAAGCCTTTAGCGACTCCCAGTTGGTGGTTAACTAGCTCCATGGCCAGTTCGAGACGCGGACACCAACAATGGCAAGTTACCTGCAAAAGGTGCAAGAGCTCGTTCAACGGCTCGATCACTTCATTATCCAACAAATCCCTTGAGTTGAGAACGTCCGAGCATATGCACTCTCCAAGTTGGCAAGTTCGCCGCGGATGAACCTCGACGCAATAGTCCGGGTCAACGTCCTGGCCCAACCTAGCATTGCTCCAATGGTGCTCCTCATCCTTCCCGTACAACAAGGCTTGTCTTGGATGGATCCCAAAGCGCAATACCTACAGGATGGCAAGTTGCCCGAAGACCGCACAGAAGCAAAGAAGCTCGTGCTTAGAGCCGCCTAGTATTGCCTCATCGAGGGAAAAGTGCCTCTTCCCTTCCGAGGCCGACTACATCCTTAGGGAGATACACGAAGGAATTTGTGGGGATCACTTGGGCGCCCAAACCTTGGCTCATAAGGCACTTCAACAAGGGTACTACTGGCCAACCATGAAGTAGGATGTTGCCCAGATCGTTAGAAAGTGCAATGATGTCAAGGAACACTAACCTCCATCACTAGCCAGTGGTTCCTCTGAAGATGATCACTAGCCCATGGTCCTTCGTGCAGTGGGGAATGGATATCCTTGGGACATTCCCTACCGCGGTTGGGAAAAAAAGGTTCATTCTGGTTGTCGTAGACTACTTCACCAAATGGGTGGAAGCTGAGGCCCTAGCACACATCACAACACATAATGCCCGAAACTTCTTCTGGGAAAGTGCTGTCTGCCGCTTCGGCATTCCATGGGTTCTCATCACCAACAATGGAACACGGTTTGCTGATCGGAAGTTTGAAGCGCTCTTCACCGATCTCAAGATCAAGCATTGGACCACGGCGGTACACCGACCCCAGAGCAATGGGCAGACCGAAGTGACTAACCGAACCCTACTGCATGGCCTAAAGACTATACTTGATTAGGCTAAGGGAAGCTGGAGAGACACCCTTCAGCTTAACCTATAGGGCCGAAGCCATGATCCCTATAGAAATAGGCTCACCAACTCTTCGAGCTGAGTTCTACGATGAAGAGCAGAACAATGAAGACCTCTCTGCACAGAGCTCAACTTCGTAGAAGAAGCATGGGACCGAGCGCATCTTAGGATGGCCGCGCAACAACAATGAATGGCAAAGTACTATGATTCCAAAGTCCGAAGGAGAGAGTTCAAGATAGGTGACCTAGTTCTTCGGAAGGTCATAGTACCCGCACCTAGACAAGGGAAGCTCAAACCAAACTGGGAAGGACCATATTGAGTCACCAGATTGATTGGACCCAACACCTACAGGCTAGAAGACCTCGACGGTAGGCCTATATAGAGGAGCTAGAACACCAGCAACCTCTGAATATACTATTAGTAGTTCTACATTAATAAAGATGTTTGCTACACCGCACACACAACACACATCGCACAAATCTTGGCGATGATGAGGATGTTGTGGTAATTGACCTAGAGGAGGGTTTCCATTCCGCGGTTCCGCCTTCTCTGCTAGTGAGCGTACTTGGGTGTAGCAGCTCAACCTTGCACATGCCGCAGTGGACCGTCCATCCTGAGGACAGGCTTGAGACGGAGGGCGTGCTCGAGAAGCTTCTCTACGGGATCATAACTATTGCCATTCGGCGGGAGGCCGAGGAGACAACGAGCGGTACCCTGGAGTGCCTGTGGGATCATGACTATTGAGGTGTCTCCTTAATAAAAACAATTCTAAAATCTCTTTTTATCCCCTCTCTTAAAACCTCTCCATACTCTTAATTTATTGTTCTTAAAACTCTCTTAAAAGTCCTAATTCCTAAAACCTCTCTCATTCCTACAATATTGCTCATAACCAACTTTTTTTATACTCTTAACTAATCCCCACTTTCCCAATTCTAATTAAGACGATGTGGTTTATTGGATTGGGTATGGTTTGGTTTTCGTTAGTCCAACCCATTTACTTTGAATGGTATATTAACTATTGTTTATAATTAATAGTTTCATTTTACTTTATTATAATTCATACCAAAATAAATTAATTATCTTCATGATTAATTAAAAATTCCCATACAATATTACCATTTTTAATAATTAATAATTTTCACTTTAGTAATATTTTTGGGATTAATTACTAATATTTTCGATAGTTTACTAATAGTTTACCAAAATTAATTAATTCGTTTTAGGATTAATTGAAAAATACCAAAATTCACTTAGAATCTATTATTTATACCCATGATTTATTATAAATTTCCAAAATTTAATATCAAAATATATTATTGTTTTTAGTAATTAATATTGGTGATATATTACCAACAAATTAATTAATTACCAATAATAATTAATTATTTTATTAATATTAAATTTTAAAATTTAATAATTGTCTCAAGAATAATTAAATTGATTATTTTATTAACTATTATTACTATTAATAATAGTAATATTTTTATAAATTAAGAATTATAAAATTTATTAATTCATAATTAAGAATTATTAACTATGATTATAAATTTATTGATATTTTTTAAATATTAATTATTAACTATTTTTGTAAATAATTAACAAATACCATAAAATATTACTATTAGTAACTATAAATTAAAATTAGTGCTATTAATTATTAGCAAGGACCATGTGATACACAAGTTTTGTTAAAAGAATTTGAGACAAAAGGAGCTAGGGGTGTACCTTGGGTTGGGTGGGCCTAACTCGAGTTTGATCTAGTTCAAGCCAACCTTTTGCACAAGTTGGTCTGGAGTTATTGAGCTTCAAGTTAGGTTTAGGCCAAAAAACTTAAGGCTAACCTAAGCTCAGGTTGGGTTTGGGTTGAGCCCTCGGGTAGTTTAAGATTAACCCAGCCCAATTTGGACATATGCCAACATTTTTACGATATACAGATCTACATATTGTCAATATATCCTATTTGGAAATTGGGCTATAAAGCTCAATACGCCCAAGCCCAAGTCCAATCCAAGATGTTCAGTTAAGCTCAGGTTAGACCTAAGTTGGGAAACTCGGGCCTGTGCTAGTAAATTATCAGTAATTATTGAAAATTAATAGTAATTTTTCTCTTACCAACCTAGGCCTAACCCAGGCTTTAACTCAACATCTAGTGTTAGGCTTAGGATTGGATGTGTTGAGCTTCATAGCCCAATTTCTAAGTAGAATATATTGACAATATGTAGATATGTATATCACAAAATGTAAATTGGTCGAATCGGGCTCTATCTACCCAAAGTCTCAATCCAAGCCCAACCTGAATTTAGGTTAGGCTTGAGTTTTTAGGCCTAAGCCCAGCTTGAAGTTGAAAACTCAGTCCCAACCTATGCAAAATCTTTGGTGGAGTTGGGTTGTGTTCGAGTTAGCCCAACTCAAGCTGCACCCCAAACTCCTTTTGCCTTGTTCTTTCAAGAAAGCTATGCATTGCATGTGTCCCCACTAGTTCCCTAATATATATGAAGCTTTATCCCTACATAAAAAGAGTGGTTGTTTCCAAGATTTGAATCCTAATTACCCAAATCACAATGGAATAGCCCAACCATTGCGCCAAGGCCCAAACATTATAAATTATTAATAAAATCAACTGAAGATGGCTTTGATATTATACTTCAAGAAAAAATAAATTGGAAATTACTTGCAAGAAACTTGAACCTATGATAATTAAATAAAAACACAACATTCAAATCCAATCGGATTATATTGGGTCGTGTAGTGATGAATCTATATTTGATCCAATTATAATATATTCAATTTGGATCACCTTTAATGGGATTGAATTCAAATTCGAATACCAACGATTGGATACC